>NW_021285859.1:0-811 GCF_002162155.2 Triticum dicoccoides
ACCACGAGATCTAGCCCTTTGACTTTCCACGGACGGGGTTGGTCAGCGGACCTCCCCGCCCGGTTGTGTTAGGTCAGCCCATAGGAATACTTTGGAGCAACAACCGGGCCAGACCCATAGCAAGATCCCCTCCGTGTAGACCTGACACGTTCGTTTCCCCCCTCCAGGTGCCGGTGGCAGCGCCGTCCGTGAGGGGGGGGGGGCACACCCCAGACACGTGTGCCGGGTGTTTGCAACCGTCACAACACTTCCAGACTTGTGAGAGGCCGCCTACGCAAGATTTGGCGGCATGCTAGCCCCCGTAGGCCGCCGGCCACAGCCGTAGACGCGCGAAGGGCAATCCGCGTAGAGGGAATTTTTTGGATACTTCTCCATCACCAAAAATTATGAAAAAATACCATCGTTCCTATAGCACATGTGTCCACGTCGTGCAAAAAAACTCATGATTTTATTGCCCTCCGAGTATTTAATAATATTCACGCCGCATCGTTACCGCAGAACGTCTACTACCTTGTCATCGCCGTCCGTCAGGGGGGGGCCACGCCCCGGAGATGCGTGCCGCCTCTTCGGACATGCCACCACACCACCACGCATGTATGAGGGCCCGGTGCGACGCTCCGGTGGCATTGCTACCCCCAAGGCCCCCGTCCCGCCTAACCCTGTAGCATTTGACCACGGGATCTAGCCCTTTAACTTTGCACGGACTTGCTTTGACCAGCAGACCTCCCCGCCCGGTTGTGTTAGGTCAGCCCATAGGAACACTTTGGAGCAACAACCTGGCCAGACCCACAGCAAGATCCCCTCCGTGTAG
>NW_021285860.1:0-1592 GCF_002162155.2 Triticum dicoccoides
GCTAGCTGCAGGTGAAGTTGAAGATTTCTCCTTGGTGGACAGGTTTATGTTGGGATATCACAATATCTCTTATTTAATTAATGCATCTATATACTTGGTAAAGGGTGGAAGGCTCGGCCTTATGTGTCAGGACCCCGACTCGATGTCACATCGATCTAGCTTGTAACACCTCATATCACTTTGCGGCCTCACGCACGGTATCCCCGCGGGTGTCGCCTTACCTTTGCCCGAGACCGTTTGCGCCTTTTGGCTCACGTATATGATAGTGTCGCTAGCATCCATATGATAAGGAGCCCGGGCTGACATGACTAGTCGTAAACCCAGAGTGGCACAGACTTATAGGGACAGGCATCCATGACCCAACTTCGAACGTGTCGGTCATCAGCAAGTGGGTCCGGGCTGTAGCACTGGGCTAGCAGGACTCCGGTAAACCGGGCTGTAGCGGGCTAACAGGACTCCGGTACTCAATGCGTGACATTTCCCCGAAGGGACAGACACAGGAAAGAAGAAGGACATATGCCGGCCAGCCTAAGTGTTCCGGAGCAGTAGCAAGCTACCGTGGCTCAGTGGAGACACTAGGAGACATTTCCCGGTAAGAGAGGCTACTAAAGATAAACAACTAGATAGTCAGATCCCACACATACCAAGCATTTCAATCATACACACAATATGCTCGATATGTGCAAATACAACGAGGCATCACAACATGACTCTACGACACAAGTACTTTATTTAAGGCTCAGAGAGCCATACATAACATACACATAGGTATGGGTTACACGACCCAGCATTCAAGTCATACAGTCATACAAACCAGCAGCGGAAGTAACTTGTCTGAGTACAGACAACTAGTAAAATAAAAGAGGCTTGGAAAGCCTAGCTATACTACGTGGTCCTTCACAAGCTCAGGATCACCACCAGGGCCTTAGCCTACTCATTGATGTCAACGTCTATGAAGAACCCATCAGAAGGGGTTGCAGCGTCTTCTGTAAAAATGTAGATTATAGCAACATGAGTACAAAGGTACTCAGCAAGACTTACATCAGATCCTACATACATGCATATTATCAAGAAAGGTTGGTGGAGTTGTTGCAGCAAGCCAGCTTTGACTCTTGGCTAGGCTAACCTACGAGACTCCAACTTGAAATGGTTTTGCGCACACGAGTCCACTACTCACCACTTCAATACACTACCGAGGATCCACCTCCGTCTTCCTACGGAAGGCCATCCTCGGCACTCACACTTATGTTGAGGCTTTTAGTAGTTTCCATTTACTTGTCTATGAACTGTATAGGCAACCAAGTAGTCCTTTACCGTGGACGCGGCTATTCGAATAGATCATGATAACCCTGCAGGGGTGTACTTATTCATACACGCTCTCACCACTTACCGTCGTTTACACGACATGTACTCGGCAACCTTCAAGCGGAAGCCCAACGTGGGTGTCGGCCACGACCTACCTAATCACCTAAGTCTCTAGTCCAGGTTTATCGCCTATTCGGGTTCCATCCATGAGGAGATCCGGCCGAGGTATCGCTCACATCCCCAAACGATGTGAACAGGGTTCCCGAGATACCTAACGGGTATTCGGT
>NW_021285861.1:0-1592 GCF_002162155.2 Triticum dicoccoides
GCTAGCTGCAGGTGAAGTTGAAGATTTCTCCTTGGTGGACAGGTTTATGTTGGGATATCACAATATCTCTTATTTAATTAATGCATCTATATACTTGGTAAAGGGTGGAAGGCTCGGCCTTATGTGTCAGGACCCCGACTCGATGTCACATCGATCTAGCTTGTAACACCTCATATCACTTTGCGGCCTCACGCACGGTATCCCCGCGGGTGTCGCCTTACCTTTGCCCGAGACCGTTTGCGCCTTTTGGCTCACGTATATGATAGTGTCGCTAGCATCCATATGATAAGGAGCCCGGGCTGACATGACTAGTCGTAAACCCAGAGTGGCACAGACTTATAGGGACAGGCATCCATGACCCAACTTCGAACGTGTCGGTCATCAGCAAGTGGGTCCGGGCTGTAGCACTGGGCTAGCAGGACTCCGGTAAACCGGGCTGTAGCGGGCTAACAGGACTCCGGTACTCAATGCGTGACATTTCCCCGAAGGGACAGACACAGGAACGAAGAAGGACATATGCCGGCCAGCCTAAGTGTTCCGGAGCAGTAGCAAGCTACCGTGGCTCAGTGGAGACACTAGGAGACATTTCCCGGTAAGAGAGGCTACTAAAGATAAACAACTAGATAGTCAGATCCCACACATACCAAGCATTTCAATCATACACACAATATGCTCGATATGTGCAAATACAACGAGGCATCACAACATGACTCTACGACACAAGTACTTTATTTAAGGCTCAGAGAGCCATACATAACATACACATAGGTATGGGTTACACGACCCAACATTCAAGTCATACAGTCATACAAACCAGCAGCGGAAGTAACTTGTCTGAGTACAGACAACTAGTAAAATAAAAGAGGCTTGGAAAGCCTAGCTATACTACGTGGTCCTTCACAAGCTCAGGATCACCACCAGGGCCTTAGCCTACTCATTGATGTCAACGTCTATGAAGAACCCATCAGAAGGGGTTGCAGCGTCTTCTGTAAAAATGTAGATTATAGCAACATGGGTACAAAGGTACTCAGCAAGACTTACATCAGATCCTACATACATGCATATTATCAAGAAAGGTTGGTGGAGTTGTTGCAGCAAGCCAGCTTTGACTCTTGGCTAGGCTAACCTACGAGACTCCAACTTGAAATGGTTTTGCGCACACGAGTCCACTACTCACCACTTCAATACACTACCGAGGATCCACCTCCGTCTTCCTACGGAAGGCCATCCTCGGCACTCACACTTATGTTGAGGCTTTTAGTAGTTTCCATTTACTTGTCTATGAACTGTATAGGCAACCAAGTAGTCCTTTACCGTGGACGCGGCTATTCGAATAGATCATGATAACCCTGCAGGGGTGTACTTATTCATACACGCTCTCACCACTTACCGTCGTTTACACGACATGTACTCGGCAACCTTCAAGCGGAAGCCCAACGTGGGTGTCGGCCACGACCTACCTAATCACCTAAGTCTCTAGTCCAGGTTTATCGCCTATTCGGGTTCCATCCATGAGGAGATCCGGCCGAGGTATCGCTCACATCCCCAAACGATGTGAACAGGGTTCCCGAGATACCTAACGGGTATTCGGT
>NW_021285862.1:0-7872 GCF_002162155.2 Triticum dicoccoides
GGGTTGATTAAATCCTCGACATCGTGGTTCATCCGATGAGATCATCGTGGAGCATGTGGGAGCCAACATGGGTATCCAGATCCCGCTGTTGGTTATTGACCGGAGAGCGATCTCGGTCATGTCTACATGTCTCCCGAACCCGTAGGGTCTACACACTTAAGGTTCAGTTACGCTAGGGTTGTAGGGATATGTATATGCAGTAACCCGAATGTTGTTCGGAGTCCCGGATGAGATCCCGGACGTCACGAGGAGTTCCGGAATGGTCCGGAGGTAAAGATTTATATATGGGAAGTCCTGTTTCGGGCATCGGGACAAGTTTCGGGGTTATCGGTATTGTACCGGGACCACCGGAGGGGTCCCGGGGGCCCACTGGGTGGGGCCACCCATCCCCGGGGGCCACATGGGCTGTAGGGGGTGCGCCTTGGCCTGCTTGGGCCAAGGGCACCAGCCCCACATAGGCCCATGCGTCTAGGGTTTAAGGGGGAAAGAGTCCTAGGAGGGTAAGGCACCTCCTAGGTGCCTTGGGGGGGAGGGAAACCCCCCTTGGCCGCCGCACCCCCTAGGAGATTGGATCTCCTAGGGCCGGCCACCCCCCCTTGGCACCCCTATATATAGTGGGGGAGAGGAGGGACTTCATACCTTGAGTCCTTGGCCTTTGGTTGCCTCCTTCTCCCTCCCCAACACCTCCTCCACCTCCTTATTGCTTAGCGAAGCTCTGCCGGAGTACTGCAGCTCCATCAACACCACGCTGTCGTGCTGCTGCTGGTGCCATCTCCCTCAACCTCTCCTCCCTCCCTTGCTGGATCAAGAAGGAGGAGACGTGGCTGTTCCGTACGTGTGTTGAACGCGGAGGTGCCGTCCGTTCGGTGCTAGGATCTCCGGTGATTCGAATCACGTCGTGTTCGACTACATCATCCCCGTTCTTTGAACGCTTCCGCTTGCGATCTACAAGGTATGTAGATGCATCTATTCACTCGTTTCTAGATGAACTCCTAGATGATCTTGGTGAAACGAGTAGGAAAATTTTTATTTTCTGCAACGTTACCCAACAGTGGCATCATGAGCTAGGTCTATGCGTAGTTCTTCTTGCACGAGTAGAACACAATTGGTTGTGGGCGTAGATTTGTCAACTTTCTTGCCGCTACTAGTCTTATCTTGCTTCAGCGGTATTGTGGGATGAAGCGGCCCGGACCAACCTTACACGTACGCTTACGTGAGACCGGTTCCACCGACTAACATGCACAAGTTGCATAAGGTGGCTGGCGGGTGTCTGTCTCTCCTACTTTAGTTGAAGCGGATTCGATGAAAAGGGTCCTTATGAAGGGTAAATAGAAGTTGACAAATCATGTTGTGGTTTCACGTAGGTAAGAAAACGTTCTTGCTAGAACCCTACTTCAGCCACGTAAAACTTGCAAACAACAATTAGAGGACGTCTAACTTGTTTTTGCAGCAAGTGCTTTGTGATATGATATGGCCAAAGTTGTGATGAATGATGAATGATCTATATGTCATGTATGAGATGTTCATGCTATTGTAATAGGAATCACGACTTGCATGTCGATGAATATGACAACCGGCAGGAGCCATAGGAGTTGTCTTTATTTTTTTGTATGACCTGCGTGTCATTAAAGAACACCATGTAAACTACTTTACTTTATTACTAAACGCGTTAGTCATAGAAGTAGAAGTAGTCGTTGGCGTGACAACTTCATGAAGACACGATGATGGAGATCATGATGATGGAGATCATGGTGTCGTGCCGGTGACAAGATGATCATGGAGCCCCGAAGATGAAGATCAAAGGAGCTATATGATATTGGCCATATCATGTCACTACTTATATAATTGCATGTGATGTTTATTATGTTTTATGCATCTTGTTTACTTAGAACGACGGTAGTAAATAAGATGATCCCTTACAAAATTTCAAGAAGTGTTCTCCCCTAACTATGCACCGTTGCTACAGTTCGTCGTTTCGAAGCACCACGTGATGATCGGGTGTGATAGATTCTTACGTTCACATACAACGGGTGTAAGACAGTTTTACACAGCGAAAACACTTAGGGTTAACTTGACGAGCCTAGCATGTACAGACATGGCCTCGGAACACGAAGACCGAAAGGTCGAACACGAGTCGTATGGAAGATACGATCTACATGAGAATGTTCACCGACGATGACTAGTCCGTCTCACGTGATGATCGGACACGGCCTAGTCGACTCGGATCGTGTAACACTTAGATGACCAAAGGGATGTCAAATCTGAGTGGGAGTTCATTATAATTTGATTAGATGAACTTAATTATCATGAACTTAGTCTAAAATTTTACAATATGTCTTGTAGAACAAATGGCCAACGTAGTCCTCAACTTCAACGCGTTCCTAGAGAAAACTAAGCTGAAAGACGATGGCAGCAACTATACGGACTGGGTCCGGAACCTGAGGATCATCCTCATAGCTGCCAAGAAAGATTATGTCCTACAAGCACCGCTTGGTGACGCACCCGTTCTCCCTGCAGAAAAAGATGTTATGAACGCTTGGCAGGCACGTTTCGATGACTACTCCCTCATTCAGTGCGGCATGCTTTACAGCCTAGAGCCGGGGCTCCAAAAGCGTTTTGAGAGACATGGAGCATATGAGATGTTCGAAGAGCTGAAAATGGTTTTCCAAGCTCATGCCCGGGTCGAGAGATATGAAGTCTCCGACAAATTCTTCAGCTGTAAGATGGAGGAAAACAGTTCTGTCAGTGAGCACATACTCACTATGTCTGGGTTGCATAACCGCTTGACTCAGCTGGGAGTTAATCTCCCGGATGATGCGGTCATTGACAGAATCCTCCAGTCACTTCCACCGAGCTACAAGAGCTTTGTGATGAACTTCAATATGCAGGGGATGGAAAAGACCATTCCTGAAGTATTTGCTATGCTGAAATCAGCAGAGGTAGAAGTCAGAAAGGAACATCAAGTGTTGATGGTCAATAAAACCACTAAGTTCAAGAAGGGCAAGGGTAAAAAGAACTTCAAGAAGGACGGCAAGGTAGTTGCCGCGCCCAGCAAGCAAGCTGCCGGGAAGAAGCCAAAGAATGGACCCAAGCCCGAGACTGAGTGTTTTTATTGCAAGGAAAGTGGTCACTGGAAGCGGAACTGCCCCAAATACTTAGCGGACAAGAAGGCCGGCAAAACCAAAGGTATATTTGATATACATGTAATTGATGTGTACCTTACCAGTAATCGTAGTAACTCCTGGGTATTTGATATCGGTGTCGTTGCTCATATTTGTAACACACAACAGGAGCTGCGGAATAAACGGAGACTGGCGAAGGACGAGGTGACGATGCGCGTCGGGAATGGTTCCAAGGTCAATGTGATCGCCGTCGGCACGCTACCTCTGCATCTCCCTTCGGGATTAGTTTTAAACCTTAATAATTGTTATTTAGTGCCAGCTTTGAGCATGAACATTGTATCGGGATCTCGTTTAATTCGAGATGGCTACTCTTTTAAATCTGAGAATAATGGTTGTTCCATTTTTATGAGAGATATGTTTTATGGTCATGCTCCTATGGTGAATGGTTTATTCCTTATGAATCTCGAACGTGATGCTACACATATTCATAATGTGAGTACCAAAAGAAGTAAGGTTGATAATGATAGTCCCACATACTTGTGGCACTGCCGCCTTGGTCACATAGGTGTTAAACGCATGAAGAAGCTCCATGCTGATGGACTTTTAGAGTCTCTTGATTATGAATCATTTGACACGTGCGAACCATGCCTTATGGGTAAAATGACCAAGACTCCGTTCTCAGGAACAATGGAGCGAGCAACCGACTTATTGGAAATCATACATACTGATGTGTGCGGTCCGATGAGTGTTGAGGCTCGCGGTGGCTATCGTTATGTTCTCACCCTCACTGATGATTTAAGTAGGTATGGGTATATCTACTTAATGAAACACAAGTCTGAGACCTTTGAAAAGTTCAAGGAATTTCAGAGTGAAGTTGAGAATCAACGTGACAGGAAAATCAAGTTTCTACGATCAGATCGTGGAGGGGAATACTTGAGTCACGAGTTTGGTACACACTTAAGAAAATGTGGAATAGTTTCACAACTCACGCCGCCTGGAACACCTCAGCATAATGGTGTGTCCGAACGTCGTAATCGCACTCTGTTAGATATGGTGTGATCTATGATGTCTCTTACCGATTTACCGCTTTCTTTTTGGGGCTATGCTTTAGAGACTGCCGCATTCACTTTAAATAGGGCCCCGTCGAAATCCGTTGAGACAACACCGTATGAATTATGGTTTGGGAAGAAACCTAAGCTGTCATTTCTAAAAGTTTGGGGATGCGATGCTTACGTCAGGAAACTTCAACCTGAAAAGCTCGAACCCAAATCGGAAAAATGCGTCTTCATAGGATACCCTAAAGAAACTGTTGGGTATATATTCTACCTCAAATCCGAAGGCAAGATCTTTGTTGCCAAGAATGGGTCCTTTCTGGAGAAAGAGTTTCTCTCGAAAGAAGTAAGTGGGAGGAAAGTAGAGCTTGATGAAGTATTACCTCTTGAACCGGAAAATGGCGCAACTCAAGAAAATGTTCCTGAGGTGCCTGCACCGACTAGAGAGGAAGTTAATGATAATGATCAAGATACTTCTGATCAAGCTCCTACTGAAATTCGAAGGTCCACGAGGACACGTTCCGCACCAGAGTGGTACGGCAACCCTGTCTTGGAAATCATGTTGTTAGACAACGGTGAACCTTCGAACTATGAAGAAGCGATGGCGGGTCCGGATTCCGACAAATGGCTAGAAGCCATGAAATCCGAGATAGGATCCATGTATGAAAACGAAGTATGGACTTTGACTGACTTGCCCGTAGAACGGCGAGCCATAGAAAATAAATGGATCTTTAAGAAGAAGACAGACACGGATGGTAATGTGACCATCTATAATGCTCGGCTTGTCGCTAAGGGTTATCGACAAGTTCAAGGGGTTGACTACGATGAGACTTTCTCACCGGTAGCGAAGCTGAAGTCCGTCCGAATCATGTTAGCAATTGCCGCATTTTATGATTATGAAATTTGGCAAATGGACGTCAAAATGGCATTCCTTAATGGTTTCCTTAAGGAAGAATTGTATATGATGCAACCGGAAGGTTTTGTCGATCCTAAAAATGCTGACAAGGTGTGCAAGCTCCAACGCTCGATTTATGGGCTGGTGCAAGCATCTCGGAGTTGGAACATTCGTTTTGATGAGATGATCAAAGCGTTTGGGTTTACACAGACTTATGGAGAAGCCTGTGTTTACAAGAAAGTGAGTGGGAGCTCTATAGCATTTCTCATACTATATGTAGATGACATACTTTTGATGGGAAATGATATAGAACTTTTGGACAGCATTAAGGCCTACTTGAATAAGAGTTTTTCAATGAAGGACCTTGGAGAAGCTGCTTATATATTAGGCATCAAGATCTATAGGGATAGATCAAGACGCCTCATAGGTCTTTCACAAAGCACATATCTTGATAAGATTTTGAAGAAGTTCAAAATGGATCAGTCCAAGAAAGGGTTCTTGCCTGTTTTGCAAGGTGTGAAATTGAGCTCAGCTCAATGTCCGACCACGGCAGCAGAGATAGAAGAGATGAGTGTCATCCCCTATGCCTCAGCCATAGGTTCTATTATGTATGCCATGCTGTGTACCAGACCTGATGTAAACATTGCCGTAAGTTTGGTAGGAAGGTACCAAAGTAATCCCGGCAAGGAACACTGGACAGCGGTCAAGAATATCCTGAAGTACCTGAAAAGGACTAAGGAAATGTTTCTCGTTTATGGAGGTGACGAAGAGCTTGTCGTAAAAGGTTACGTCGACGCTAGCTTCGACACAGATCTGGATGACTCTAAGTCACAAACCGGATACGTGTATATTTTGAATGGTGGGGCAGTAAGCTGGTGCAGTTGCAAGCAGAGCGTCGTGGCGGGATCTACATGTGAAGCGGAGTACATGGCAGCCTCGGAGGCAGCACATGAAGCAATATGGGTGAAGGAGTTCATCACCGACCTAGGAGTCATACCCAATGCGTCGGGGCCGATCAAGCTCTTCTGTGACAACACTGGAGCTATTGCACTTGCCAAGGAGCACAGGTTTCACAAGAAGACAAGGCACATCAAGCGTCGCTTCAACTCCATCCGTGAAAATGTTCAAGATGGAGACATAGAGATTTGTAAAGTACATACGGACCTGAATGTAGCAGATCCGTTGACTAAACCTCTCCCAAGAGCAAAACATGATCAACACCAGAATTCCATGGGTGTTCGATTCATCACAATGTAACTAGATTATTGACTCTAGTGCAAGTGGGAGACTGTTGGAAATATGCCCTAGAGGCAATAATAAAAGCATTATTATTATATTTCTTTGTTCATGATAATTGTCTTTATTCATGCTATAATTGTGTTATCCGGAAATCGTAATACATGTGTGAATAACAGACACCAACATGTCCCTAGTAAGCCTCTAGTTGACTAGCTCGTTGATCAATAGATAGTCATGGTTTCCTGGCTATGGACATTGGATGTCATTGATAACGGGATCACATCATTAGGATAATGATGTGATGGACAAGACCCAATCCTAAACATAGCACAAGATCGTATAGTTCGTTTGCTAGAGTTTTTGCAATGTCAAAGTATCTCTTCCTTAGACCATGAGATCGTATAACTCCTGGATGCCGTAGGAGTGCTTTGGGTGTATCAAACGTCACAACGTAACTGGGTGACTATAAAGGTGCACTACAGGTATCTCCGAAAGTATCTATTGTTTTATATGGATCGAGACTGGGATTTGTCACTCCGTATGACGGAGAGATATCACTGGGCCCACTCAGTAATGCATCATCATAATGAGCTCAAAGTGACCAAGTGTTTGGTCACGGGATCATGCATTACGGTACGAGTAAAGTGACTTGCCGGTAACAAGATTGAACGAGGTATTGGGATACCGACGATCGAATCTCGGGCAAGTAACATATCGATTGACAAAGGGAATTGCATACGGGGTTGATTAAATCCTCGACATCGTGGTTCATCCGATGAGATCATCGTGGAGCATGTGGGAGCCAACATGGGTATCCAGATCCCGCTGTTGGTTATTGACTGGAGAGTGATCTCGGTCATGTCTACATGTCTCCCGAACCCGTAGGGTCTACACACTTAAGGTTCAGTTACGCTAGGGTTGTAGGGATATGTATATGCAGTAACCCGAATGTTGTTCGGAGTCCCGGATGAGATCCCGGACGTCACGAGGAGTTCCGGAATGGTCCGGAGGTAAAGATTTATATATGGGAAGTCCTGTTTCGGGCATCGGGACAAGTTTCGGGGTTATCGGTATTGTACCGGGACCACCAGAGGGGTCCCGGGGGCCCATCGGGTGGGGCCACCCATCCCCGGGGGCCACATGGGCTGTAGGGGGTGCGCCTTGGCCTGCTTGGGCCAAGGGCACCAGCCCCACATAGGCCCATGCGCCTAGGGTTTAAGGGGGAAAGAGTCCTAGGAGGGTAAGGCACCTCCTAGGTGCCTTGGGGGGGAGGGAAACCCCCCTTGGCCGCCGCACCCCCTAGGAGATTGGATCTCCTAGGGCCGGCCACCCCCCCTTGGCACCCCTATATATAGTGGGGGAGAGGAGGGACTTCATACCTTGAGTCCTTGGCCTTTGGTTGCCTCCTTCTCCCTCCCCAACACCTCCTCCACCTCCTTATTGCTTAGCGAAGCTCTGCCGGAGTACTGCAGCTCCATCAACACCACGCCGTCGTGCTGCTGCTGGTGCCATCTCCCTCAACCTCTCCTCCCTCCCTTGCTGGATCAAGAAGGAGGAGACGTGG
>NW_021285863.1:0-2164 GCF_002162155.2 Triticum dicoccoides
GAGCAAACGAAGAACAAGAAAGAAGCTGAGATTGCAATCGGGATATTGCGAATATAAGATGAAAGCTTTATTGATCAAGGTGGGGTTCTGTGACGTCTTGGTCTGGTCGTTGAACACAAACGAAGTACGCGAAGTTGCAGCTATGGCGAACTTTTAATCTAAACAAAACCCAAAGTCTAAACGACGCCCTAAGGGCTGTATATATGGAGGAAGAGGGGGGAATTTCGTGGCCCTTGAGGGTGGGGTCCGAAACCAACCCTAACTTTTGTTTCCCCACACATACGGACTCTAAAAATAGCCTATACTTAAGTAGTTCGAAATTACATGGGCCTGGCCCATTAATAAGGTGACGCAGCACCTAGAATAGCCTATGGACGAATATTATGAAGTGGCATCTTGTATATTTCGTCCAAGGCTTCATGCACTCCTTATGGCGGCTTCAAAGTCCTGAAATCATCACTTGTAACTCCGTTCTTGATCCCCTTGCGCATGCCATCAACTCCATGTGTGTTCTTGCTCTAATGTTCATCCTTCTCCAAGCTAGGCCCTTCATTTGTAAGCAAAACAAATGTATCCAATTTAGGCAGCATCATAATCTCATGAACATTAGAATCATTACCAAGATTTCGTTTCTTGGTAATTTAATTGACGTGCGCGAGCTCTAGTAATTGGTCCAGTATATGTAACAGTAGGAGCTGTGGGTGTAACAATGGTATTGATGTCCTCGTCATGAGAAGATCATGAGAAGATCTTGGTTCCGGCGAGGGGAACCGCCGACCCTCCCACCGGGCAAGGGAAAGAAAGGCGCGAGGCCATGGCCGAGAAGGAGGCCGGCAACCTCGAGGCCGTCCTCAAGGAGGTCGTCGACCTGGGACGCACCCTACCACCGCGGCCTCTTCCGCTCTCCTCTCCTCCCCTCAGTCCAGGCTTCTTGGGGGGCTTCTTTCTTGGGGGGATTTGGAGCTTCTTGCGCCTTTGATTCGCTGCCAGGGGTTCCTCGCTTCCTCTTAATTCGACTTCTTGGTTCAGACATTGTAGCGTCTCAGGAGCTCCTCCTCCCCTCCCCTTCTTTCGCCCTTCAATCAATCTTGTTTAGTTCATACCGCCGCTGCTCTGTTCCTCAAGTTCGGCTCTGCTTCTTGTGCTGCTGCAGGAGAACATACCCCTGGAGGAGGTGTTCGACAACCTGAGATGCAGCCGCGCCGGCCTCACCGCGGAGCAGGCGCAGCAGCGCCTCCAAATCTTCGGCGCCAACAAGCTGGAGGAGAAGGAGGAGAGCAAGGTCCTCAAGTTCCTGGGCTTCATGTGGAACCCGCTCTCCTGGGTCATGGAGGCCGCCGCCATCATGGCCATCGCGCTCGCCAACGGAGGGGTATTTCTCTTTTTCCTTCCCATCTTGCTTACTGCACTGCATACACAAATTTACAGTCCAAGATTGGGTCATTTCACATCTTGTATGTATGCCTTGTTTAACTGGAGATTGCGTGTCTGTCATCAGGGCAACTGGTTCCTCAACCTGAAAATTTCTCAACTTGAATGAAGATTCTAGTTGAGGACAAGTGAATAAATCTGACTAGTTTTTTGTTGCTTAGAAACTTAGAGTTCAAGATCGGGTGATCTAACATCTTCTTTTAATATTCTTGTGTGATTTTGTCATCAGGGGAGCCAACCTGCTGACCCTCAATTTTTTTTTCTTCTCACCATGTTTGCTGCGTACACAAACTTACAGTTCAAGATTGGACAATGTAACATTTGTTTTGTTTTGTTTTGTTCTTCTTGTCTAATTTTGCCGTCAATCAGAATAAGCCGCCGGACTGGCAGGACTTCATCGGCATCATCACCCTGCTGGTTATCAACTCCACCATCAGTTTCATCGAGGAGAACAATGCCGGCAACGCCGCCGCCGCGCTCATGGCCCGTCTCGCGCCCAAAGCCAAGGTCCTGTCATTTGCGCCACCTACCACTCTATATATGCTGCTTCAGTATGCCTACATGTCGGTTTTCAGTTGAGGTGTCCCAACCCACATAGCTCATTCACAAGTCTGAACTTTTCTGTCATAATTCAGATTCTTCGCGATGGCCGGTGGACCGAGGAAGACGCGGCCATCCTTGTGCCAGGGGACGTCGTCAGCATCAAGCTCGGAGACATCATACCTGCAGATGC
>NW_021285864.1:0-1546 GCF_002162155.2 Triticum dicoccoides
CAGACACAAGGTAAAACTTGGTTCCTACTCGTTCGATGTTCAGGCTAAAATTGTGACTAGCATGGATAAATTGATGGCTTTCTCTATCGCTCACTATTACTTGATGACACTTTTCAGCTGGGTAGCTGGACAGAAGCGAGGTTCTTCCTACCAATTAGTAATGGGCGGCTCCCATTACGTAGAGCTAAAATGGTGACAAGCACGAATAAATCGTTATATTTCTCCAAGGCTCATTAATAATGCATGGTACTATTCGGTTGGATAGCCACACAGAAGTAATGTACTCCTTTTCAATTTTGAGGGGATGACTCTTGGCCTGTATCCATCTGTCTAGTGTCTAGCACGAATAAATTGGTGTCTCTCTCTACAACAAATGATTGATGGTACTATTCGGCCAGACCAGCAGACATAAGCAAGGTACCCCCTAGTTCCCTGCCGATTCAAGGCGGATGGCTGCTGGTAATATGTGCATTAATCCAAACTGAAACGGTGACTAGCACGAATAAATCGATATCTTTATTTTCTCTTTAATACTTCCACTTTTCGAGTAGGTTGTCCGAAAACATGAGGTGGGCAGCTCCTGATACGGAGCCGCATGCACATTAATCCATGCTAAAATGGTGACTTGCACACATATATCGATGTTTTTCTCTAGGGCTCATTAACACTTGATGCTGTAGTTTGGTTGGACAACTAGACAGAAAGCAAGGTGTTCCATGATTTCTTGTCCATATAGGGTGGATGGCTCCATGCACGACCTATCACACATTAATCCGGGCTCGTCTAACACGAATAAATGGATGCCTTTCTATATGGATCATTAATACTTGATGGCGCTCTTTGGTTAGGCGGTGTACAAAAGCGAGGTACCCCCTTCTGTTTTTGGGTGGTTGTGGGGCCACTAGACGGGCACAAGCAAGATACTCCCTGTCATTGGGAGGTATATTTTAAATATTATTTTTATTACATAAATTTCAAAAATATAACCCTAAAATATAATATTTCACCAGTAGTACTCCGACATGTCGGTGCCAACAATGACAGATATCGTTGGCAATACCAATGATACATCTTTTGTCATTTTGAGTCACATGGGCCATCATCGGTGCATCTTGCATCAGCCCTCCCGCATGACACACTCGTACAGAGCTAGCTACGTTAGAGCGTGTACAATGGTGCTATCTTCACAATGTCACCTAAGATCACTGCTGAGTTAGAAAAGGGCGAATGGAGGAAAAAAACGCTTGCCATCTCTTACCTAAGAGATGGTCTCTCAGTAAAGAAGATAAGACAATTCCATCCATTGTACTAGATGTCATCTCTTAGCTACATATTTTCAGTTTAGTTTTAACCATTGCATTAATTTAAGAGCATGTAAACCTTGCTTGTTAGGCTAAGAGCTAATCCATTGTATAATATGTTTTTAAGCTTCTCCAAATGACATACATAGCATACGAGAATATTGTAACGAATAACTATTTGTGTACAACGTGCTCGGGGTATTATGAAGATATAAAGCATGTGCTATTTGAATGTAATATTGCAA
>NW_021285865.1:0-523 GCF_002162155.2 Triticum dicoccoides
GGCATGGCCGGCGACGCGTGGTCGTGCGGCGGTGGGCGAGGCCAGCAGGGGGGCGCAGCGAGGCGAAGCAGAGGCCGCGGTGCACGGCGGGGTGGCCGCGGGCACCAGGCCGCGGGGAAGGCTACGGGGCAAGGGTCGGGCGGAGCTGCGGGAGCACGCGGGCGAGCGAGTCCCGTCGAGGACGATTCCGGCGCGGGGTCAGAGAGGGAGATGGGCGTGGCGCTCACAAGGGGTTGCAGGGGACTGGGCAGCGGGGCGCGAGGAGGAAGACGGGGACGCCGGCGACGTAGGGGAGGCAGTCCGGCGAGGTGGTCTCCGGCGACGGCGTCGAGCGCGTGGAGGTCGTTCGGGGAGGATTGGTGGAGCGAGGCGGCGGCGATGGCGTTCCGGCGACGGAGTGGTCGGGCGGGGCAGCCCGGGGACGATGGGGCGGCGTCGGGCCCCGGCGTCGGGCTCGGGGGCAAGGGGATCGGGGTGAGGTGCGTTGGGGTCGACGGGATCGGGGCCGATCCCGATCCAGATC
>NW_021285866.1:0-1042 GCF_002162155.2 Triticum dicoccoides
GGGGGGGCTTGCCTGGTTGCTCAGACAAGGAGGGGTCGTCGGTGACGTAGTCGTACACGGTGGCATCAGCGTCGGTCTCGTAGTCTACCGGAGATAAGAGGGGGAAGAAACAATGAATACAATGCAAACATAAACACGACGATGCGTGACGTGACAATGAGCGGTGCTAGGTGTGCCCTAACGTGGTATGAGGTGGTACCGGTTAAGGGGGGAAAACATCCGGGAAAGTATTCCCGGTGTTTCGCGTTTTTGGGCAGAGGAGCCGGAGGGGGAAAGTTGCGAGTTCGATAGGTTAGGGGTGTGTGGCGGACGAACGGACTGCGTATCCGGATTCGTCTCGTCGTTCTGATCAACTTTCATGTAGAAAGTATTTTCATCCGAGTTACGGATTAAAAGATATGATTTTCTAAAGATTTAATCATTTTCTGATTTTAATTATTTATTTAAATTCAACATTATCCAAAACAGTGTTTGCTGACGTCATCATGACGTCAGCATGACGTCAGCAGTCAACAGAGATGTTGACTGGTCAACTAACGTGTGGGTCCCACTAGTCATTGACTGTTTAGTCTAATTAGTGCTTAACTAATCTAACTACTGTTTAATTAAACTAATTAGTTAGTTAGGTTAATGTAATTATGATTAATTAACTTAATTAATTCCTTAATTAATTAATTAATTAAATTATCTATTTATTTATTTTATTTATTTTATATATTATTTTTAATTCCCTTTTTTTTAACAAAACGTTCTGGGGCTGGGGCCCCCATGTCAGTGGGCCAAAGGCCTATGCGGGCGTGCGGGCGCCCCGGTGCGGTTCGGGCGCACCCGCGCGGGGCCGAGCCCGACCGGGAAGGCGAGGCAAGGCGAGGCCACCGGGGAGCGGCGACGCTTGGCCAGCGTGGGACAGACGGCGGGATCGACTCGGGCGGTGCCGCATGGGGGGAGGAAGCGGAACGGCGGACGGCGGCGGCCACCGCAGGTAGCGTGCGGGCGGAGGCTTCGAGGGCGCGCGCTGGGGCAGCCGCAACCAACGGCATCC
>NW_021285867.1:0-1716 GCF_002162155.2 Triticum dicoccoides
TCATGATAATAAAGTTCTAATCAAATTATGAACTCCCACTTAGATTAGACATCCCTCTAGTCATCTAAGTGTTACACGATCCGAGTCGACTAGCCCGTGTCCGATCATCACGTGAGACGGACTAGTCATCGTCGGTGAACATTCTCATGTTGATCGTATCTTCCATACGACTCGTGTTCGACCTTTCGGTCTCCGTGTTCCGAGGCCATGTCTGCACATGCTAGGCTCGTCAAGTTAACCCTAAGTGTTTTCGCTGTGTAAAACTGTCTTACACCCGTTGTATGTGAACGTAAGAATCCATCACACCCGATCATCACGTGGTGCTTAGAAGCGACGAACTGTAGCAACGGTGCACAGTTAGGGGAGAACACTTCTTGAAATTTTTGTAAGGGATCATCTTATTTACTACCGTCGTCCTAAGTAAACAAGATGCATAAACATAATAAACATCACATGCAATTATGTAGTTGTGACATGATATGGCCAATATCATATAGCTCCATTGATCTTCATCTTCGGGGCTCCATGATCATCTTGTCACCGGCTTGACACCATGATCTCCATCATCATGATCTCCATCATCGTGTCTTCATGAAGTTGTCACGCCAACGACTACTTCTACTTCTATGACTAACATTTAGCAATAAAGTAAAGTAGTTTACATGGCGTTATTCAATGACACGCAGGTCATACAAAAAATAAAGACAACTCCTATGGCTCCTGCCGGTTGTCATACTCATCGACATGCAAGTCGTGAATCCTATTACAAAGAACATGATCTCATACATCACAATTCATCATTCATCACAACTTCTGGCCATATCACATCACATGATCAATCGCTGCAAAAACAAGTTAGCCGTCCTCTAATTGTTGTTGCATCTTTTACGTGGCTGCAATTGGGTTCTAGCAAGAACGTTTTCTTACCTACGAATCACCACAACGTGATTTTGTCAACTTCTATTTACCCTTCATAAGGGCCCTGTTCATCGATTCCGCTCCAACTAAAGTGGGAGAGACAGACACCCGCCAACCACCTTATGCAACTAGTGCATGTCAGTCGGTGGAACCGGTCTCACGTAAGCGTACATGTAAGGTTGGTCCGGGTCGCTTCATCCCACAATACCGTTGAGCAAGAAAAGACTAGTAGAGGCAAGTAAGATGACAAAATCCACGCCCACAACAAAATTGTGTTCTACTCGTGCAAAGAGAACTATGCATAGACCTAGCTCATGATGCCACTGTTGGGGAACGTTGCAGAAAATTAAAATTTTTCCTACGGTTTCACCAAGATCCATCTATGAGTTCATCTAAGAAACGAGTCAAGGGAGAGAGTTTGCATCTACATACCACTTGTAGATCGCGTGCGGAAGCTTGCAAGGTGATGATGTAGTCGTACTCGACGTGATTCGAATCACCGATGACCAAGTGCTGAACGGACAGCACCTCCGCGTTCAACACACGTACGGGACGGGAGACGTCTCCTCCTTCTTGATCCAGCAAGGGGGAAGGAGAGGTTGAGGAAGACAGCTCCACCGGCAGCACGACGGCGTGGTGATGGTGGAGAGGCAGTACTCCGACAGGGCTTCACCAAGCACACAACGGAGGAGGAGAGGTGTTGGGGAGGGGAGGGCTGCGCCTTGGAGGGTGGTGCGGCTGCCCTCCCCTCACCCCTCTATTTATAGGGGGAAGGGAGAAGGGGGCCGGCCCCCTAGA
>NW_021285868.1:0-1449 GCF_002162155.2 Triticum dicoccoides
GTGCGTATAATCCATGGACTCAACATTAGTCAAAAGAACTCATATACTTGTTGCAAAAATCTACAAGTCATCAAAACAAATTACTACGCGCATGCTCCTAGGGGGATAGATTGGTAGGAAAAGACCATCGCTCGTCCCCGACCGCCACTCATAAGGAAGACAATCAATAAATGAAATTGTGCTCCAACTTCATCACAAAGTGGTTCACCATACGTGCATGCTACGAGAATCACAACCCTCAACACAAGTATTTTTCACAATCACCCCAACTAGCATGACTTTAGTATCACTACCTCCATATCTCAAAACAATTATCAAGCATCAAATTGATCATAGCATCCAATTCTTTTTCTACGATAGTTTTTATTATCCCAAGTTGGATGCTCATCATTCTAGGACCAAATTTGTAACCATAGCAAATACCATGCTGTTCTAAAAGACTCTCAAAATAATATAAGTGAAGCATGAGAGACTAGCAATTTCTTCAAAATTAATTCACCGCCGTGCTCTAAAAGGTATAAGTGAAGCACTAGAGCAAAAACTATCAAGCTCAAAAGATATAAGTGAAGCACATAGAGTATTCTAGCAAATTCTAATCAAATAGGCTTCTCCCAAAAGGTGTGTACAGCAAGGATGATTGTGGTAAACTAAAAAGCAAATACTAATATAATACACGACGCTCCAAGCAAAACACATATCATGTGGCGAATAAAAATATAGCTCCAAGTAAAGTTAGCAATGAACGAAGACGAAAGAGGGATGCCTTCCCAGGGGATCCCCAAGCTTAGGCTTTTGGCTATCCTTGAATATCTCGGGGTGCCATGGGCATCCCCAAGCTTAGGCTCTTGCCACTCCTTATTCCATAGTCCATAAAAGCTTTACCCAAAACTTGAAAACTTCACAACACAAAACTCAACAGGATATCTCATAACCTCCGTTAGTGAAAGAAAACAAAGCCACCACATAAGGTACTGTAATGAACTCATGATTTATTTATTTTGATGTTAAACCTACTGTATTCCAACTTCTCTATGTTTATAAACTATTTTCCAAGACATAGATGCATTAAAATAAGCAAACAACACACGAAAAACAGGATCTATCAAAAATAGAACAATTTGTAGCAATCTGTAACTAACACAAACTTTTGGAACCCTAAAACTCCTACAAAAATTGGAAGTCCTGGACAGTTTGTCTATTTATCAGAAGCAAAAAGAATCAACGCAAAAGCATGTTTATGTGATTTAACAAAAGTAAATTCGTGCGTGCAAAGTTTCTGTGTTTCAGCAGAATCAAATCAACTATCATCATAGGTTATCCTATAGGTTCTACTTGGCACAAACACTAATTAAAAGATAAAAACACATCTAAACAGAAGGTAGATGCAAGATCGATTACTAAACATGTCAGGACCCCGACTCGATGTCACATTGATCTAGCCGGTAACAC
>NW_021285869.1:0-883 GCF_002162155.2 Triticum dicoccoides
AACTGGGTGACTATAAAGGTGCACTACAGGTATCTCCGAAAGTATCTATTGTTTTATGCGGATCGAGACTGGGATTTGTCACTCCGTGTAAACGGAGAGGTATCTCTGGGCCCACTCGGTAGGACATCATCATATGCGCAATGTGACCAAGGAGTTGATCACGGGATGATGTGTTACGGAACGAGTAAAGTGACTTGCCGGTAACGAGATTGAACAAGGTATCGGTATACCGACGATCGAATCTCGGGCAAGTAAAATACCGCTAGACAAAGGGAATTGTATACGGGATCGATTGAGTCCTTGACATCGTGGTTCATCCGATGAGATCATCGTGGAACATGTGGGAGCCAACATGGGTATCCAGATCCCGCTGTTGGTTATTGACCGGAGAACGTCTCGGTCATGTCTGCATGTCTCCCGAACCCGTAGGATCTACACACTTAAGGTTCGATGACGCTAGGGTTATAAAGGAAGCTTGTATGTGGTTACCGAATGTTGTTCGGAGTCCCGGATGAGATCCCGGACGTCACGAGGAGTTCCGGAATGGTCCGGAGGTAAAGATTTATATATAGGAAGTCCTGTTTCGGCCATCGGGACAAGTTTCGGGGTCATCGGTATTGTACCGGGACCACCGGAAGGGTCCCGGGGGCCCACCGGGTGGGGCCACCTGCCCCGGGAGGCCACATGGGCTGTAGGGGGTGCGCCTTGGCCTACATGGGCCAAGGGCACCAGCCCCAAGAGGCCCATGCGCCTAGGGAAACCCTAAAGGAAGAGTCCCAGCAGGGGAAGGCACCTCCTAGGTGCCTTGGGGGGGGAGGACTCCTCCCCTGGCCGCCGCCCCCTTGGAGATTGGATCTCCTAGGGGCTGGCGCACCCCCCCCCC
>NW_021285870.1:0-1293 GCF_002162155.2 Triticum dicoccoides
AGCTGAAGAATTTGTCGGAGACTTGATATCTCTCGACCCGGGCATGAACTTGGAAAACCATTTTCAGCTCTTCGAACATCTCATATGCTCCGTGTCTCTCAAAACGCTTTTGGAGCCCCGGCTCTAAGCTGTAAAGCATGCCGCACTAAACGAGGGAGTAGTCATCGGTACGTGCCTGCCAAGCGTTCATAACGTCTTGTTCTGCAGGGAGAACAGGTGCGTCACCCAGCGGTGCTTGTAGGACATAATCTTTCTTGGCAGCTATGAGGATGATCCTCAGGTTCCGGACCCAGTCCGTGTAGTTGCTGCCATCGTCTTTTAGCTTGGTTTTCTCTAGGAACGCGTTGAAGTTGAGGACTACGTTGGCCATTTGATCTACAAGACATATTGTAAATATTTTTAGACTAAGTTCATGATAATTAAGTTCATCTAATCAAATTATTCAATGAACTCCCACTTAGATAGACATCCCTCCTGTAATCTAAGTATAACATGATCTGAGTTAACTAGGCCGTGTCCGATCATCACGTGAGACGGACTAGTCAACATCGGTGAACATCTTCATGTTGATCGTATCTTCTATACGACTCATGCTCGACCATTCGGTCTTCTGTGTTCCGAGGCCATGTCTGTACATGCTAGGCTCGTCAAGTCAACCTAAGTGTTTGCATGTGTAAATCTGTCTTACACCCGTTGTATGTGAACGTTAGAATCTATCACACCCGATCATCACGTGGTGCTTCGAAACAACGAACTGTCGCAACGGTGCACAGTTAGGGGGAACACTTTCTTGAAATTATTATGAGGGATCATCTTATTTACTACCGACGTTCTAAGTAAACAAGATGCAAAAACATGATAAACATCACATGCAATCAAATAATAATAGTGACATGATATGGCCAATATCACATAGCTCCTTTGATCTCTATCTTGGGGCTCCATGATCATCTTGTCACCGGCATGACACCATGATCTCCATCATCATGATCTCCATCATCGTGTCTCCATGAAGTTGCTCGCCAACTATTACTTCTACTACTATGGCTAACACGTTTAGCAATAAAGTAAAGTAATTTACATGGCGTTTCTCAATGACACGCAGGTCATACAAAAAATAAAGACAACTCCTATGGCTCCTGCCGGTTGTCATACTCATCGACATGCAAGTCGTGATTCCTATTACAATAGCATGAACATCTCATACATCACATATATATCATTCATCATTCATCACAACTTTGGCCATATCATATCACAAAGCACTTGCTGCAAAAACAAGTTAGACGTCCT
>NW_021285871.1:0-1174 GCF_002162155.2 Triticum dicoccoides
GAGTCAAGCGGTTATGCAACCCAGACATAGTGAGTATGTGCTCACTGACAGAACTGTTTTCCTCCATCTTACAGCTGAAGAATTTGTCGGAGACTTCATATCTCTCGACCCGGGCATGAGCTTGGAAAACCATTTTCAGCTCTTCGAACATCTCATATGCTCCATGTCTCTCAAAACGCTTTTGGAGCCCCGGCTCTAGGCTGTAAAGCATGCCGCACTGAACGAGGGAGTAGTCATCGAAACGTGCCTGCCAAGCGTTCATAACATCTTGTTCTGCAGGGAGAACGGGTGCGTCACCAAGCAGTGCTTGTAGGACATAATCTTTCTTGGCAGCTATGAGGATGATCCTCAGGTTCCGGACCCAGTCCGTATAGTTGCTGCCATCGTCTTTCAGCTTAGTTTTCTCTAGGAACGCGTTGAAGTTGAGGACTACGTTGGCCATTTGATCTACAAGACATATTGCAAAGATTTTAGACTAAGTTCATGATAATTAAGTTCAACTAATCAAATTATTAGTGAACTCCCACTTAGATTAGATATCCCTCTAGTCATCTAAGTATTACATGATCCGAGTTAAACTAGACCGTGTCCGATCATCACGTGAGACGGACTAGTCAACATCGGTGAACATCTTCATGTTGATCGTATCTTCTATACGACTCATGCTCGACCTTTCGGTCTTCTGTGTTCCGAGGCCATGTCTGTACATGCTAGGCTCGTCAAGTCAACCTAAGTGTTTGCATGTGTAAATCTGTCTTACACCCGTTGTATGTGAACGTCCGAATAAAACACCCGATCATCACGTGGTGTTTTGAAACAGCGAACTGTCGCAACGGTGCACAGTTAGGGGGAACACTTCTTGAATTTATTGTGAGGGATCATCTTATTTACTACCGTCGTTCTAAGTAAACAAGATGCAAAACATGATAAACATCACATGCAATCAAATAATAAACGTGACATGATATGGCCAATATCACATAGCTCCTTTGATCTCCATCTTGGGGCTCCATGATCATCTTGTCACCGGCTTGACACCATGATCTCCATCATCGTGTCTCCATGAAGTTGCTCGCCAACTATTACTTCTACTACTATGGCTAACGCGTTTAGCAATAAAGTAAAGTAATTTACATGGCGTTTCTCGATGACACGCAGGTCATTAAAAGAATAA
>NW_021285872.1:0-1092 GCF_002162155.2 Triticum dicoccoides
CCCCTCCGTCTCCGCGCCGTTCCGGCCGCCTGCCGGTGCCGTGGCCGCCGGCGCCCGGTGGCGCTGGGCTGCACCCGTTACGGCTGCGTCCAGGTGACCCGACGCCCACACGCCCGCTAAGGCCTTTGGCCCACTGACAAAGGGGCCCCAGCCCCAGAAACGTTTTTTAAAAAAAAAAAGGAGTTTAAATAAATAAATAAATAAAAACAATAATTAAAATAAAACAAATTTAATTAATTAATTAATTAATTAAATTAAGTTAATTAACCTTAATTAATTAATCTAATTAACCTGTTAGCTTAATTAAACAGTAATTAGTTTAACTAAATCCTAATTAACCTAACAGTGTATGACAGGTGGGTCCCACGGGACCCACATGTCAGGGTTGACTCAGTCAACCCCTGTTGACTGCTGACGTCAGCATGACATCATGCTGACGTCATAAAATACATTTTTTTGAATTAATTAAATAAATAATTAAATTCCAAAATTGTTAAAATCCTTTAAAAATCATATCTTTTAATCCGTAACTCGGATTAAAATATTTTCAACATGAAAGTTGCTCAGAACGACGGGACGAATTCGGATACGCAGTCCGTTCGTCCGCCACACCCCCCTAACCTATCGAACCCACAACTTTCCCCCTCCGGCTCCTCTGCCCGAAAACACGAAACACCGGGAATACTTTCCCGGATGTTTTCCCCCCCTTCACCGGTATCACCTACTACCGCGTTAGGGCACACCGAACACCGCGTATTGCCTTGTTATATTTTGTGATGCTTTGTTTGCTCTGTATTCATTACTTCTTCCCCCTCTTCTCTCCGGTAGACTACGAGACCGACGCTGCTGCTGACCAGTTCGACTACGGAGTTGACGACCCCTCTCTCTTGCCAGAGCAACCAGGCAAGCCCCCCCCCTTGATCACCAGATATCGCCTACTCTTCTCTATACTGCTTGCATTAGAGTAGTGTAGCTTGTTACTGCTTTCCGTTAATCCTATTCTGATGCATAGCCTGACATTGTCGCTACATCTGTTGATACTTTACCTGCAATCCTAAATGCTTAGTATAGGATGCTAGTTTATCATCATTG
>NW_021285873.1:0-1933 GCF_002162155.2 Triticum dicoccoides
AACTATAGCATGAATAAAGACAATTATCATGAACGAGGAAATATAATAATAATGCTTTTATTATTGCCTCTAGGGCATATTTCCAACATATTTTTCCAATGAATTTGATGATTTTTGTGCGGAACATGGTATAATCCATGAGAGGACGCTTCCCTACTCACCTCAGTCAAATGGGGTGGCCGAAAGAAAGAACCATACTCTAACTGATTTGGTTAACGCCATGTTAGACACATCGGCTCTCTCCAAGGCATGGTGGGGGTAGGCGATATTGACAGCATGTCATGTCCTAAATCGAGTCCCCACAAAGAACAAAGAGATAACTCCATTCGAGGAATGGGACAAGAAAAGGTTAAAACTCTCTTATCTACGAACATGGGGTTGTTTGGCGAAAGTCAATGTTCCAATTCCAAAGGAGCGGAAGCTTGGACCAAAGACTATGGATTGCGTTTTCCTGGGATATGCTTTTCATAGCATTGGTTATAGATTCTTGGTTGTAAAATCTGAGGTACCTGACATGCATGTCGGTACGATCATGGAGTTGAATGATGCGACTTTCTTTGAAGATATCTTTCCCATGAAGGATATGGCTGTTGGAAATATGCCCTAGAGGCAATAATAAAATGGTTATTATTGTATTTCCTTGTTCATGATAATTGTCTATTGTTCATGCTATAATTGTATTAACTAGAAACCGTAATACATGTGTGAATACATAGACCACAACATGTCCCTAGTGAGCCTCTAGTTGACTAGCTCGTTGATCAATAGATGGTCATGGTTTCCTGACATGGACATTGGATGTGATTGATAATGGGATCACATCATTAGGAGAATGATGTGATGGACAAGACCCAATCCTAAGCATAGCACAAGGTTGTGTAGTTCGTTTGCTAAAAGCTTTTCTGAATATGAAGTATCATTTCCTTAGACCATGAGATTGTGCAACTCCCGGATACCGTAGGAATGCTTTGGGTGTGCCAAACGTCACAACATAACTGGGTGGCTATAAAGGTGCACTACGGGTATCTCCGAAAGTGTCTGTTGGGTTGGCACAAATCAAGACTGGGATTTATCACTCTGTGTAACGGAGAGGTATCTCTGGGCCCACTCGATAATGCATCATCATAATGAGCTCAATGTGACTAAGTAGTTAGTCACGGGATCATGCATTACGGAATGAGTAAAGTGACTTGCTGGTAACGAGATTGAACGAGGTATTGGGATACCGACGATCGAATCTCGGGAAAGTAACGTACCGATTGACAAAGGGAATTGTATGCGGGATTGCTTGAATCCCCGACATCGTGGTTCATCCGATGAGATCATCGTGGAACATGTGGGAGCCAACATGGGTATCCAGATCCCGCTGTTGGTTATTGGCCGGAGAACGTCTCGGTCATGTCTGCATGGTTCCCGAACCCGTAGGGTCTACACACTTAAGGTTCGGTGACGCTAGAGTTGTTATGGGAAATAGTATGTGGTTACCGAAGGTTGTTCGGAGTCCCGGATGAGATCCCGGACGTGACGAGGAACTCCGGAATGGTCCGGAGGTGAAGATAGATATATTGGACGAAGGGTATTGGAGTCTGGAATTGTTCTGGGAGTACCGGGTGACAACCATCATGACCGAAAGGTGTTTCGGAGGCCCCAACAAGCGTTGGGGGGCCTTATGGGCCAAGGGGAGGGGGCACACCAGCCCACTAAGGGGATGTGCACCCCTCCCAACCCCTCTCACGTAACCAGGGGAGGTGGGGGCGCCTCCCCTAGGGCAGCCGCCCCTCCCGGCTTGGGGGGCAAGTTTCCTAGGGGTGGGGCGCCCAAACCCATCTAGGGTTTGTTGGAAATATGCCCTAGAGGCAATAATAAAAGGATTATTATTATATTTCCTTGTTCATGATAATTATATTTTATTCATGCTATATTTGTATTATCC
>NW_021285874.1:0-964 GCF_002162155.2 Triticum dicoccoides
TTGAAGTCTTCATTTCTCTGCTCCAGGTCATCATGATAGAGCCGTCATCCTTTCTTCGGGATCTCCAACGTACTAACGAATCAATAAGGAGAAGCTCGGCTACGACAAAGAGGCTTATGAGGGAACAATCTGGGGGTTAACCCAAGAATCAGCATAAGAGTATCTCTCGAGTTGAACATATAAAATACATCGAGAGTAAGGTACGAAGGTACAATAAGAGGTTCCAAGCGGATAGATAGTTGCTCGAGGCCTGAACCAGAGTGAGAAAGGGGCTCAGAGTAGCGAGAGTAGGTATTGCGTCAGATACCATAATAGGGCACTAGGAAGGTGGCCCATGAATTAAATACGAAGCCAAGTGTGGGGAATAACCATTGGAAACAGGGTTGTACAGGAGAGTCAGGTTTCGATCCTGTGGAACCGTGGGTTATGGGCCCACCATGTGGGTTAAAAGCGGGAAGGCGCTAATATTTGCACGGTCAAGATAACAAGGTATGTCAGAGGATAGCCTCTGGGTTTTGTTGTCAACAATGTCGGTACCAAGGGCGAGGGACGAAGAGAACCATTTTCCTGCTCGTTGAACGAGGCGGACCAATAGGCAAAGTTCTCGTCCATCGGCGGTTACCGGAAGTCATCAACAGTAGAAACAGGGTTACACCAGACAGGAAGGTACACCGAGGTGTTTACCTAAGCAGGGGATTACCACTGCTCGGTTAAGTAGTTTACAAGTAAGTTTGAACAAAACAACGGGAAGGAAAATGTGCTTAAACACGTATATCAGGGGTATATCCTTCCCAAGGACAAGCAGAGCATGATATCCATGACAGGATATTATGTAGAAAACTCCTTAGGTAGGGGAGAGAAATTTCATGATATTACCCACACAGCGGTGTTTGGATAATTGAGCAGGAAACATTTATCATTGGGCTTCAAATGTTCTTGTTGAAAATTGGAGTACCATAGACAT
>NW_021285875.1:0-1455 GCF_002162155.2 Triticum dicoccoides
AACTGCCATACCTATCGGTATCTGTTAGGATGTGCCCGTTGTTCTTGCTAATGTTACTATTTTGACTGACTTTGTTATACTTGAGATGCCCGAGGATGACAACATGTCTATTATCCTTGGTAGACCCTTCTTGAATACTGCAGGCGCTGTTATTGATTGCAATAAAAGCAAGGTCACTTTTCATATTAATGGTAATGAGCATACAGTGCACTTTCGTAAGAAACAATTCCAAGTGAATGGTATTAATGTTATTGAAAAATCTCTAACAATCACTATTGGAAGTTTTCAAATACCTCTACCTACTATCAAGAAGAAATATGAAATGCTTATTGTTGGGGAAATGCATATCCCCATTGAGGTAACTTAGTGATTTACAGAAGTTCTGCGGTTTCATGCTAATCGAAAGTGGTTGTTAATAAGACCTGATCAACCTTATTAATGAATCATGTTTGAACGGTATGAAGTTGATGAATTTAGTAAGCACTGCTTTCTATCCCTACTTTTTATTCTCTGTTTTTATTAGTTAAATAAAATAAAATACCATGTTTTGTCTGTTTTCTGAATTTCCCGTGCAATAAAAAATGACCCAAAAATAAAAGTTCTCAAAATGCCCTCAAAATTTAATATGATTTTTTTCTGAATATTTGAGAATTTTTCTTGGAAATAATACCAGAGGGAGGTGCACCAGGTGGGCACAACCCACCTAGGTGCGCTAGCACCCCAGGCGTGCCCTGGTGGGTTGTGGTCCCCACGTGGGCCCCCTCACTTACCTCTTCATACCACATCATCACTGACCTCTAGAAAAAAATCATTATTGCTCTCACTCCCGTGTTCTTGAGGTCAAACCCGCGGATTTCGATCTCTTTGCTCGAAGCTCTGTTTCCGAATCTGTTTCGGGGGATTGTTGCTTGGTATGTGAGTCCATCATTTGTCCAATTAGTTTTTGTTTTAGTGGTTTATACTTTGAATAATTAGCTACTCTTGGTTCTGCTGTAGATGTGCTTGCATGTTGAATTCTTAGTGTTCTAAGTTGTTTGAATGCTTGCTATGGCCTCTATGTATCCCTATGAGTAGTTGCTATCGATCTTACAAAGTTTTGTTGACAAATTTTTGTCACTCCAAAAATTTTATTTTTAGAAAATTGTACGCGGACATGAATATCTTCAGGAAATTTGGCTCCAAGAAGAACTCCAAGGGTGTTATTGGGGATTTTTCTGACAATGATTTCCACCCTCGGAGGTTGGCGGAGGTACGACTATGCGAATGGCCGCACATCCCGTTCCTACAAGAAGCTAGAATTCATGAGGAGTTCATGCAATTCATTACCAATGCCGGTCTCGCCGACTTCATCGCAGATGAGTGTGACCGGCACCAAATCCTCACAAATGTGTTTTTTTCAAACCTTTACATTCTTGCCTAGAAATAATCCTCCTGAAGTTAGCTTTGACTTATATG
>NW_021285876.1:0-1107 GCF_002162155.2 Triticum dicoccoides
ATAATTTTTGGTGATGGAGAAGTATCCGAAAAATTCCCTCTACGCGGATTGCCCTTCGCGCGTCTACGGCTGTGGCCGGCGGCCTCCGGGGGCTAGCATGCCGCCAAATCTTGCGTAGGCGGCCTCTCACAAGTCTGGAAGTGTTGTGGCGGTTGCAAACGCCCGGCACGCGTGTCCGTGGTGTGCCCCCCTCACGGACGGCACCGCCGCCGACACCTGGAGGGGGGAAACGGACGCGTCGGGTCTACACGGAGGGGATCTTGCTGTGGGTCTGGCCCGGATGTTGCTCCAAAGTGTTCCTATGGGCTGACCTAACACAACCGGGTGGGGAGGTCCACTGGTCAAAGCCCGTCTGTGCAAAGTCAAAGGGCTAGATCCCGTGGTCAAACGCTACAGGGTTAGGCGGGACGGGGGCACTAGGGGTAGCAATGCCACCGGAGTGTCGCACCGGGCCCTCATACTTGCGGGGTGGTGTGGTGGCATGTCCGAAGAGGCGGGACGCATCTCCGGGGCATGGCCCCCCCTCACGGACGGCAATGACACGGTAGTAGACGTTCTGTGGTAACGATGCGGCGTCAATATTACTAAATACTCGGAGCGCGATAAAATCATGAGTTTTTTTGCACGACGTGGGCACATGTGCTATAGGAACGAGTGTATTTTCTAATAATTTTTGGTGATGGAGAAGTATCCGAAAAATTCCCTCTACGCGGATTGCCCTTCGCGCGTCTACAACCGTGGCCGGCGGCCTCCGGGGGCTAGCATGCCGCCAAATCTTGCGTAGGCGGCCTCTCACAAGTCTGGAAGTGTTGTGGCGATTGCAAACGCCCGGCACACGTGTCCGGGGTGTGCCCCCCTCACGGACGAAGCCGCCGCTGACACCTGGAGGGGGGAAACGGACGCGTCGGGTCTACACGGAGGGGATCTTGCTATGGGTCTGGCCCGGATGTTGCTCCAAAGTGTTCCTATGGGCTGACCTAACACAACCGGGTGGGGAGGTCCACTGGTCAAAGCCCGTCCGTGCAAAGTCAAAGGGCTAGATCCCGTGGTCAAACGCTACAGGGTTAGGCGGGACGGGGGCACTGGGGGTAGCAATACCACCGGAGC
>NW_021285877.1:0-1132 GCF_002162155.2 Triticum dicoccoides
AGAATTATGGAGCTATGCGCCCGGCGGGCCATGTCACTACTTGGGCTGAGTTCAGTGAGGCTTTCCGTGAACATCACATTCCGGAGGGTCTCATGGACCGTAAACGTGAAGAATTTTGCAGTTTCACCCAAGGCCGACTCTCTGTGGATGCTTACAGCAGGGAGTTTGGTAATCTCGCACGATATGCAACTGAGGAAGTGTCTACTGATGCCAAGAAGCAAGCAAGGTTCCGTAAGGGCCTTAGTCCTGAGCTTCGCCGCGACCTCCGTCTGCATGAGTGCACATCTTTTCAGAAACTTGTCAACAAAGCCATCAGTGCTGAAACTGGTCAGACGGACTATGACGCAACACGCAAGCATGGCCGTGACATGGGTTCCTCATCCGGTGCTGGTCCTCAGAAGCGCCGCGTGTGGGTACCCAACACCGCCCTGCCACCCAGGTTCACACCGAGGCCATCCTTCCAGGCGCCTCACCCCGTTCAACAGTCTGCACCGGCCAAGCCCTATGGAGGTCCAACTAACAATGCTCCTCCACGTACCAGTTCCGTGACTTGTTTCAAGTGTGGGGAATCTGGCCACTATATGCGTGACTGTCCCCAGACCAACCCCAATCAATCTGCTAAAGCTGTTGGCCGTGGCAAGCCGACAGGAAAATTTTTCCACGCCAAGCCGGTCACCGCTTCACGTGGCCATGTCAATTGTATTTCTGCCGAAGAAGCTCAAGAGGATCCCAACGTCGTTCTCGGTACGCTTCTTGTTAATTGCCACCCGGCATCTGTTCTTTTCGATACAGGAGCCTCTCATTCTTTTATATCTGAAAATTATGCTCGTTTGCATAACGTCGCATTCGGTGATATGCCAACCTCTATGGTAATTCAAACTCCGGGATCCAAATGGCAAACTTCTCGAGTAAGCCATGGAAATGAAATCCAAGTCGACAGACTTGTTTTCCTCGCGTCTTTGATAGCCCTTAAATCTTCAGATATTAATATCATTTTGGGTATGGACTGGATGTCAGCTCATCAAGCCAAAATTGATTGCTTCTCTAGGACTGTTCAACTCACCCATCCTTCGGGGAAGATAGTCAATGTCTTGACCCGAATAGCCAAGCGACAATTATATTCTCTTAACGC
>NW_021285878.1:0-2232 GCF_002162155.2 Triticum dicoccoides
GATCTAGCTGGTACCGCGGGGAAGCCAAGTTGCAACAGACATCGTCTGCCGTTCAGCTCTCAGGAGACGCCTCCAGCTGCCGACTTCACCAAGCCTCAGATAGGCAATGTGCGAAATATTATCAGCCCCAACACACTCAAGAAGGCGGTCTATGAGCAGAACTCGGTCCCATTACAGGAGAAGAAGAAGGCACGCAAAAGAAAGACTAACAAGGGTGCGGGCCAACCGGCACCGAGTACGATCCGTGCTCAGGATGGGCCACCTTCACCTGAGGATATCTCGAGGAGGGTGCATGTGGCGGGTAGGCCGATGCTACCGAGAAATATGCTCGATGCTGCAACCGGTGCTATGCGGAGTCTGCATGACAGTGTTCTTTCTTTGGAGAAGCGGCGTCTCGGAGAGAAGGATGTGGCATACCCGGTTTTCGCGGCCAAGGTGCCAGAGGGCAAGGGCTTTGTGGATAACTCCATGGGGGTACGATCGTCCTGCGGTTTGATGACATCCACGCTATGTTGAACCTTCATCCGCTGCACTACACCTTCGTTCGGCTATTTTCGCTGAGTATGGAGATGCGGATCATTCGGGACAAGACCCCAGACATCGTGATAGTCGACCCCTTCTACATGCGTGCCAAGATCTTGGGCAGCGCTGGGGACCGGCAAGTCACGAGTTCTTACCTCGAAGGCGTCATTCTGGCAAACCAAGATAAGGATAACTTCCTCGTGCCTTACTTTCCCGAGTAAGTCCTCCCCTCAACCGCCCCGTAACATATGAATTCTTAGATTTCGATCATTTTTCTTTTAACATTCCATGTTTTCTGCAGTGACACACGTTGCACGCTCATCCTCCTAAGCCCCAAATATTCCATGGCCACATATTTTGACCCGGACCATCAGTCGAACGTAGACTACACAAATGTCAAGAAGGTTCTTGATGATGTTCTCCCCGGCTACGTCAAATCTGGAGGCACCTTCACCAGGCCTATTCATAAGTACGGCAAGCACGTGTTCTCCCACAATACGACGTTCTGCTGCGTCAAGCAGCCAACTGGCGGTCAGAAGGGTGCCTACTACGCCATCCATCACATGCGGGTGATCGTACGGGACCATCATCAACTTCTGCTACCGAGTAGACTCAAAGATTGGGCCGCGAGCGTGTCGACAATCCAGGACGCGGACATCAGACAAGAATTCTTTCGCATCCAGTCGGAGTTTGCGGAAATCATCCATCAAGATGTCCTTCGTACCTCGGGGCAGTTCAACCTCAGAAATCAACCGTCCAACAGTGACATCGACACAATCCTACAAATGCAGGCTGACAACGCCCGTTGTTTCATGACTCCCATGATAGACGGCGGCTTCATCCACGCTCCGGTCCCTTGAGTCGAGTCGAAAACAGTGATGCTGTGTCTAGTTCTGAAACATCGATTGGCTCATGTTGTAATTAAACTTTAATGAACTTGTAGTATGTCTCTTTGGTTTAGAGAGTCGTTCAACCTATAGATGTAATCGATGCTATTAATGTTTTCCTTTTCTCTTCCGATCGTTCTGTTGCATACTTATATATTGCTTATGTATTGTCTGTGAATTGGTACTAACGTTTCGTTTGGCTACTGCATAGCGATGCCGTGGTATGTCGTGTACAAGGGTAAGGTTCCCGGAGTCTACAACGACTGGGAGGAGTGTCGGAGACAGGTTCACCGATTCAGCGGTAACAGTTACAAAGGGTACACCACTAGGGCCGAGGCCTAATCTAGATACGCCCGCTATCTAGCGGGAGAGGGGAGGGAGCGTTAGAGGAACCGGATGAAGACGAGTTTCATCGTGATGACCGCAGCTCTCTTCTATGTGATGGTAGTTTAGATGATCGATATCGACTTGTAATGTCAAGACAAACTCGCGGTCTCGAGACTTGTAATATAATGTTCTATCTTTGTTCGGTCTTTTCAATTCGGAGACTAATATGATGAATTGTATTCGGAGACTAAAATGATGAATTGTATTCCGAGACTAATCTTCTATTTTATTCGATGAATCTGTTGTTGATGTGTGCTGTCTATATTTTGTCCAATTATACATTTTGTAACCTATGCAAAAAACAGAAAATAAAAAAAATAAAAAAACCCTAATATTCATACTAATGGCGCATCACATCACAGTGCGCCATTAGTATGCCAAAGGATACTAATGGCGCATCATTAGGCAGTGCGCCATTAGTATGCCAAAGTTACTA
>NW_021285879.1:0-1006 GCF_002162155.2 Triticum dicoccoides
GTCGAGCAACTAAGGGGAAAGTGATGTGCGGTGTCGGGGCCTGGTCTTCGATCCCGTTGATCGGGTCTTCTGATTATCCAGCGGGGCAGTCGGGACAAGGCGGGGGTCACTGATGGATCACTAACCAACCTATACTAAGCAGTTTAGGATAAGTAGGTAAGGTAACAATAAGCAGGTTACAAAAGGAGGCTATGCATCAGAATAGGAGCAAACAATAACAATAGCAAAATCTAATGCAAGCATGAGAGAATGGAATGGGCGATATCGGGATGATCAAAGGGGGGGCTTGCCTGGTTGATCTGGCAAGAAGGGGTCGTTGTCGACGACGTAGTCGATCACCGGGGCATCAGCGGCCTCGGGGTCTACCGGAGAGAAGAGGGGGAAGAAACAGTAAATACATAGCAAACAGAGGTAACACTAAGCATGACATGACGATACGTAGCACTAAGCGTGTTCTAACGCGGTCCTAGACGTTATAGGGGAAGGGGGAAATCAACCGGGAAGGTGTTCCCGGTTCCGGACCTGTGTCAGACAGATGACCGGAGGGGAAAGTTCCATGTTCAGCATGCTAGGGGCATGTGACAGATGAACGGACCGCGTATTCGGATTCGTTGGATTTTTCTGAGCAACTTTCATATAGAAAACATTTTCATCGGAGTTACGGTTTAAAAGTTACGGATTTTCAAAGTTTAAACCAATTTCTGAATTATTTTAAAAGCAGAAAAGGAAAACATGACGTCAGCATGACGTGCTGATGACATCAGCAGTCAACAGACTCGCTGACCAGGTCAAACTGACCTGTGGGTCCAGTGGGACCCACTGGTCAGTGACTGGACTAATTAAACAGTGTTAATTGGACTAATCTAATACTAATTATCAAGCGGGGCCCACTGTCAGTGCCTAATTGGTGAATAGATTAATTAGTCAATTTAATTAACACATTTTCTATTTATCTAAAACATTTTATTGACTCGGCCCCACATGTCAGTGGGTTGACTCAGTCAAC
>NW_021285880.1:0-906 GCF_002162155.2 Triticum dicoccoides
AACCACATCGGGACCCCAAAACAGTGAGTAATAGTCCATGAAACGGCCCAAAATCGGCCAAAACTGCCAGTGTTGATGACCGACACGTAAGCGCACCTTGGGGTTCAACAACTATGGAAATCGCTCCGGGACCCCAAAATAGTGAGTAATAATCCAAGAAATGGGCCAGAATTGGCCAAAACTGCCAGTGTTGATGACCGACACGTAAACGCACCACAGGGTTCGTTAACCATGGAAACCACTCCGGGACCCCGAAATAGTGAGTGGTAGTCCATGAAACGTGCCAAAATCGGCCAAAACTGCCGGTGTTGATGACCGACACGTAAGCGCACCTTGGGGTTCAACAACTATGGAAATCTGTTCGAGACCCACAAAAAGGTGAGTAATAATCCAAGATACGGGTCAGAATCGGCCAAAACTGCGAGTGTTGATGACCGACACATAAACGCACCACAGGGTTCGTTAACCATGGAAACCACTCCAGGACCCCAAAACAATGAGTAATAGTCGATGAAATGGGCCACAATTGGCCAAAACTGCCAGTGTGGATGACCGACACGTAAGCGGACCTTGGGGTTCAACAATTATGGAAATTGCTTCGTTACCCGAAAACGGTGAGTAATAATCGGGCTAGAATCGGCCTAAACTGTTAGTGTTGATGACTGACACGTAAACGCACCACATGGTTCGTTAACCATGGAAACCACTTCGGGACCCCAAAACAGTGAGTAATAGTCCATGAAACGGCCCAAAATCGGCCAAAACTGCCAGTGTTGATGACCCACACGTAAGCGCACCTTGGGGTTCAACAACTATAGAAATCGCTCCGGGACCCCAAAACAGTGGGTAATCCAAGAAATGGGCCAGAACTGGCCAAAACTGCCAGTGTTGATGACCGACACGTAA
>NW_021285881.1:0-867 GCF_002162155.2 Triticum dicoccoides
AAATGCTTAATAATACTTTCAAATGAGCACATACCTTGACATGATCTTGAAGGTGTTCAAGATGGACCAGTCAAAGAAGGAGTTCTTGCCTGAGTTGTAAGGTACGAAGTTAAGACTTAAAGCTCGACCACGGCAGAATAGAGAGAAAGGACGAAGGTCGTCCCCTATGCTTAAGACGTAGGCTCTTCAGTATGCTATGCTGTGTACCGCACCTGAAGTGTGCCTTGCCATGAGTCAGTCAAGGGGTACAAGAGTGATCCAAGAATGGCTCACAGGACAGTGGTCAAAGTTATCCTTAGTAACTAGTGGACTAAGGAATTTTCTCGATTATGGAGGTGGTAAAAGAGTTCGTCGTAAAGGTTACGACGATGCAAGCTTGACACCTATCCGGATAGCTCTGAGTAGAGAGACCGGATACATATAATGGAGAAATAATTTAGAATAGCTCCAAGTAGAACAGTTATTTGGAACAGCTCCAAATAGAGCGTGGTAGCTGCATCTAGGAGATGACATAGAGATTTGTAAAGCACACACGGATCTGAAAGGTTCAGACCCGTTGACTAAAACCTCTCTCACAAGCAACATGATCAAACATAAAACTCATTTGAGTGTTAATCACATAATGATGTGAACTAGACTACTGACTCTAGTAAACTCTTGGGTATTAGTCACATGGCGATGTGACCTGTGAGTGTTAATCACATGGCGATGTGAACTAGATTATTGACTCTAGTGCAAGTGGGAGACTGTTGGAAATATGCCCTAGAGGCAATAATAAAAGTATTATTATTATATTTCCTTGTTCATGATAATTGTCTTTTATTCATGCTATAACTGTATTATCCGGAAATCGTAATACACGTGTGA
>NW_021285882.1:0-1935 GCF_002162155.2 Triticum dicoccoides
TCATGAGAATATGATGCTGCCTAAATTGGATACATTTGTTTTGCTTACAAATGAAGGGCCTAGCTTGGAGAAGGATGAACATTGGAGCAAGAACAAGCATGGAGATGATGGCATGCGCAAGGGAAACAAGAACGGAGTTACAAGTGATGATTTCAGGACTTTGAAGCCACCATAATGGGTGCATGAAGCCTTGGACGAAATATACAAGATGCCACTTCATAAATTTCGTCCCGAGGCTATTTTAGGTGCTGCGTCACCTTATTATTGGGCCCGGCCCATGTAATTTCGAAATACATAAGTATAGGCTATTTTTAGAGTCCGTATGTGTGGGGAAACAAGAGATAGGGTTGATTTCGGACCCCTCCACCAAGGGCCACGAAATTCCCCCTCTTCCTCCATATATACAGCCCTTAGGGCATCGTTTAAACTTTGGGTTTTGTTTAGATTAAAAGTTCGCCATAGCTGCAACTTCGCATACTTCGTTTGTGTTCAACGACCAGACAAAGGCGTCACAGAACCCCACCTTGATCAATAAAGCTTTCATCTTATATTCGCAATATCCAGATTGCAATCTTAGTTTCCTGCTTGTTCTTCGTTTGCTCGCAGGAAACAGACCCTCCTGGTCAGGTTGATCGTGCTCCGGCGTGGTCAATAACCTCTCGGAGTTGGTTTAGCGATTGCTAAGGCGCGACGTCCTCGCACGTTCGTAGTCGGATCGTCAAAGTCGACTTCCACCAAAGCGATATCCATCATCTCATCGAAAGACGGGACACCTTTTCCTCTATCAAGTGGTATCAGATTTCCAGGTTGCTCGGTGAGATTTTACAGTTTTTCGTAGTTTAGATCGAGTCTGTCTTCATACCTATAGTCCACGAAAAAGCCACAAAAAAAAATTAGGGTTAGTTCATCATATCCGAACCAATCTGAGCCTTTGCATAATCTTTTTAGGGTTTTGCTTTGTTGAATTTGCGGTTGCATCGTCGTTTCTAGTTGCTGGTCTTAGAGTCTAGTCTTTTAGAGTTTCGAGTTCTGGTCATAAGTTGTCACGCTGCCGCCGCACCATCATCATCGCCCCTGCCATCTACCACCACCGCTCCGAATCCGTATCCATATACCACCACCAATCCGTGTCCATATACCACCACCGATCCATATCCATATACTACCACCGCTACCACCACCGCTGCCATATACCACCACCATATATCCACCATCAATCCGATTTCTTTGCTTATTAGGTTTGTTTTCGAGGTCCATCTAGTCGGGTAGCCACGCTCCGTTTAGGCCCAAAATTTTTCGAGAACGCATTTTTCGAAAAAATTTCTGGCTATCCTATTTTTAGGTGTTTCTGAGTGTTTTGAGACAGGTGCCATTATAGGAAGTTTTTTTTGCCCGTTTCCAGTTTTTGGGTCCGGGCAGTCGAAAAAAAAAATTGGTCGAAAAAATTTCGTGCCCATCCTGTCAGTTTGAGCTAGGAAGAGTTTTGAGACACTCGCCATTATAGTGATTTTTCACAAAAAAAAAGAGCGAAAAAAAATTCAGAGTGTGCTTTTCCCTTGTTTACGTGCCGCGCCGTGATTTTGTTGGTGTTCTAGGCTCGCGTCTCTAGCACAGTCTAGCCTAGGACCAGCACAGTACCGTCGTTGAGCGTTTATTCAACTTTGCATCTCTGAATTGATTATTGCTGACCCTTTTTGCTACCATACTATAAGCCTTCCCAGCTCCACATACATCTACATCGTGTGTTTGACTCTCCCTGGTAATCGCTCTATCCAAGCTTTGAGAGTTTTTGACTACAACGGTTGCCGATCACCGCCTGCTGCTGGGTAAGATGATGAGGACATCAATACAATTGTTACACCCACAGCCCCTGCTGCTATACATACTGGACCAATTACTAGAGCTCGTGCACGCCAACTAAATTACCAGGTACTT
>NW_021285883.1:0-1017 GCF_002162155.2 Triticum dicoccoides
TTTCATGAGAATTGCACCACCTTTTGTGAATTCTTGACATAGTGATACTTCTCGCCATCCTTTGTCATTCCTCGGTCTTCGTGTTGAGGCAACCGGAATACCGACAAATGAATTGTGATGTGTGAAATCAATACTCCCAGCAACCTCGTTGCTTGGTAGTTAAAGGACAATAATTTCATTCTTAGCGTGTTGGTTTCTGAATCATCCTCTAAGACTGATCGTGCTACCTAGTCCTTGTTCTCGGTGCACTCCTCGATCGATGAGTTAGGATTATTTCAAATCCTCGCTATATTGATCATATCGTCTTGCCTCAAAAGCGAGATTATTCTCGAGCTTAGTAACATATCGGTGGTTCGTGATTTCCGAAGATCTTCTCGGAAGTATTACCAGGTTGTCACCTGACCGCTATGTTGAGCTCATGATCAAGTTGGTTTCTTGTAAACCACCCCTTCTCCAAGAATCCGTGTTGGATACCCTGAGCTAGTTGGATAAGCTAAACAACAACTTGGAGAGTTGGAAGATAAAAGCTTGTTCAACTTAGTTCATGTTAAGGGATATCTTTTTGTGTGTGTGTGTTGAAGAAAGATGATATCTTCATCGACTGGTCCTTGTGATCAGTTGCTGGACCTATTGTCTTATCAATCCTTTGATTTGAGTGTGGGCTATCGTCAAATCAAATCAGAACCAACGATGCTCGTAATGTTGTCTTATTCGTGGTTGATCCCTCGAGCATACACCATTACATCTTTGGTCTGACCAATGCTATCACCGTGTTCACTTAACTATGGAATTCCTTTTAAAAGGAAACCTAGATGAATTGTTGTTGTGCCCATTGACAACATCCTTGTCTTCTCCATAATTTTACTGAACATTAAGCTAGTGTTGGAAACTTTTGAAAGCATTTGCTCATGCTAGCTCGTGAAGCATATGTTCGGATGTAAGAAGTGATTTCCTCTAGTTCGTGTGCATTTGATGCAAGTTGCCGCCGTGGACTCGAGAAAGTCAATGTTGCTTCCT
>NW_021285884.1:0-1488 GCF_002162155.2 Triticum dicoccoides
GTAAGCGCACCTTGGAGTTCGATAACCATGGAAATCAGTCCGGGACCCCGAAACGGTGAGTAATATTGCATGAAACGGGCCAGAATTGGCCAAAACTGCGAGTGTTGATGATCAACACGTAAACACACCTTGGGGTTCAACAACTACGGAAATCGCTTCGGGACCCGAAAATGATGAGTAATAGTCCACGAAACGGGTCAGAATTGGACAAAGCTGTGAGTGTTGATGACGGACACATAAACGCACCCCGGGGTTCATCAATCATGGAAATCGCTCTGGGTCCCCAAAACACTGAGTAATAGTGCACGAAACCGCGAGTAATAGTCCATGAAACGAGAATCGCTTTGGGACCCCAAAACGGTGAGTAATAGTCCATGAAACGGGCAAGAAACGGCCGAAACAGCGAGTGTTGATGATCGACACGTAAGCGCACCTTGGAGTTCGATAACCATGGAAATCACTCCGGGACCCCGAAATGGTGAGTAATAGTGCATGAAACGGGCCAGAATTGGCCAAATCTGCAAGTGTTGATGACCAACAGGTAAGCACGCCCTGGGGTTCAACAACTATGAAAATCGCATTGGTACCCGAAAACGATGAGTAATAGTCCACGAAACGGGTCAGATTTGGCCAAAGCTGTGAGTGTTGACGACAGACACATAAACGCACTCCGGGGTTCATCAATCCTGGAAATCGCTCTGGGTCCCCAAAACGCTGAGTAATAATGCACGAAACCTCGAGTAATTGTCCATGAAATTAGAATCGCTTTCGGACCCCAAAACGGTGAGTAATAGTCCATGAAACGGGCCAGAATCGGCCAAAACTGCGAGTGTTGATGACCAACACGTAAGCACACCTTGGAGTTCGACAACCACGGAAATCGCTTTGGGACCCCAAAACGGTGAGTAATAGTCCATGAAACGGGCTACAATCGGCCAAAACTGCGAGTGTTGATGACCAACACGTGAGCACACCTTGGGGTTCAACAACTATGGAAATCGCTTCGGGACCCGAAAACGATGAGTAATAGTCCATGAAACGAGTCAGAATTGGACAAAACTGTGAGTGTTGACAACTGACACATAAACGCACCCCGGGGTTCATCAATCGTGGAAATCGCTCTGCGTCCCCAAAACAGCGAGTAATAGTCCACGAAACGGACAAGAACCGGCCAAATATATGAGTGTTGATGATCGACACGTAAACGCACCCCGAGGTTCGTTAATCATGGAAATGACTCCGGGACCCCAAAACAGAGTAATAGTCCAAGAGACAGGCCAGAATCAGACCGAACTGTGATTGTTGATGACCGACACATAAGCGCACCTTGGAGTTCGACAACCAAGGAAATCGCTTTGGGGCCCAAAAACGGTGAGTAATAGTCCATGAAACGGGCCAGAATCGGCCAAATCTGCAAGTGTTGATGACCAACAGGTAAGCACGCCCTGGGGTTCAACAACTATGAAAATCGCTTCGGGACCCCAAAAC
>NW_021285885.1:0-1185 GCF_002162155.2 Triticum dicoccoides
ATTATGGTGGCTTCAAAGTCCTGAAATCATCACTTGTAACTCCGTTCTTGTTTCCCTTGCGCATGCCATCATCTCCATGCTTGTTCTTGCTCCAATGTTCATCCTTCTCCAAGCTAGGCCCTTCATTTGTAAGCAAAACAAATGTATCCAATTTAGGCAGCATCATATTCTCATGAACATTAGAATCATTACAAAGAAACGAAAGTACCTGGTAATTTAGTTGGCGTGCACGAGCTCTAGTAATTGGTCTAGTATGTATAGCAGCAGGGCCTGTGGGTGTAACAATTGTATTGATGTCCTCATCATAAGCGGTGGTGGTAGATGACAGGGGTGATGATGATGGTGCGGCGGCGGCGTGACAACTTATGACCAGAACTCGAAACTCTAAAAGACTAGACTCTAAGACCAGCAACTAGACACGACGATGCAACCGCAAATTCAACAAAGCAAAACCCTAAAAAGATTATGCAAAGGCTCAGATTGGTTAGGATATGATGAACTAACCCTAATTTTTTTTGTGTGGCTTTTTCGTGGACTGTAGGTATGAAGAACAGACTCGATCTAAACTACGAAAAACTGTAAAATCTCACCGAGCAACCTGGAAATCTGATACCACTTGATAGAGGCAAAGGTGTCCCGTCTTTCGATGAGATGGTGGATTTCGCTTTGGTGGAAGTCGACTTTGACGATCATACTACGAGCGTGCGAGGACGTCGCGCCTTAGCAATCGCTAAACCAACTCCGAGAGGTTATTGACCACGCCGGAGCACGATCAACCTGACCACGAGGGTCTGTTTCCTGCGAGCAAACGAAGAACAAGCAAGAAACTAAGATTGCAATCTGAATATTGCGAATATAAGATGAAAGCTTTATTGATCAAGGTGGGGTTCTGTGACGCCTTTGTCTGGTCGTTGAACACAAACGAAGTACGCGAAGTTGCAGCTATGGCGAACTTTTAATCTAAACAAACCCAAAGTCTAAACGATGCCCTAAGGGCTGTATATATGGAGGAAGAGGGGGGAATTTCGTGGCCCTTGGTGGAGGGGTCCGAAATCAACCCTATCTCTTGTTTCCCCACACATACGGACTCTAAAAATAGCCTATACTTATGTATTTCGAAATTACATGGGCCTGGCCCAATAATAAGGTGACGCAGCACCTAAAATAGCCTCGGGACGAAATTTA
>NW_021285886.1:0-1230 GCF_002162155.2 Triticum dicoccoides
CTTCGCGACCCCAAAACAGTGAGTAATAGTCAATGATACGGGCCAGAATCGGCTAAAACAGTGAGTGTTCATGACCGGCACATAAGCGCAACTTGGGGTTCAACAACTATGGAAATCACTTTGGGACCCTAAAACGGTGAGTAATAGTCCAAGAAACGGATCAGAATCGGCCAAAACTATGAGTGTTAATGACTGACACATAAGCACACCTTGGGGTTCAACAACTATGGAAATCGCTTTGGGACCCCAAAACGGTGTGTAATAGTACAAGAAACGGGCCAGAATTGGCCAAAACTGTGATTGTTAATGACCGAAACATAAGCGCACCTTGGGGTTCAACAACTATGGGAATCGCTTCGGGACCCCAAAACGGTGAGTAATAGTCCAAGAAACGGGCCAGACTCGGCCAAAATTGCAAGTGTTGATGACCGACACGTAAACGCACCCCAGGGTTCGTTAATCGTGGAAATCACTCCGGGACTCCAAAACAGTGAGTAATAGTCCATGAAACGGGCCAGAATCGGCCAAAACTATGAGTGCTGATGACCGACACATAAGCGCACGTTGGGGTTCAACAATTATAGAAATCGCTTCAGGACCCGAAAACGGTGAGTAGTACTCCATGAAATGGGCCAGAATAGTCAAAAACTGTGAGTGTTGATGACTGACACATAAGCGTAACTTGGGGTTCAACAAATATGGAAATCCCTCTAAGACCCCAAAACGGTGAGTAATAGTCCAAGAAATAGGCCCGAATCGGCCAAAACTGCGATTGTTGATGACCGACACGTAAGCGCACCTTGGGGTTCAACAACTATGGAAATCGTTTCAGGACCTCAAAACGGTGAGTAATAGTCCAAGAAACGGGCTAGAATCAGCCAAAACTATGAGTGTTGATGACCGACACATAAGCGCACGTTGGGGTTCAACAACTATGGAAATCACCTCGGGACCCCAAAACAGTGAGTAATAGTCCAACAAACGGGCCAGAATCGGCCAAAACTATGAGTGTTGATGACCGACACAAAAGCGCATGTTGGGGTTCAACAACTATGGAAATTGCTTCGGGGCCCCAAAACGGCGAGTAATAGTCCAAGAAACGGGCCAGACTCGACCAAAATTGCGAGTGTTGATGACCGACACGTAAACGAACCCAGGGTTCGTTAATCATGGAAATCACTCCGGGACTCTAAAACAGTGAGCAATAGTCCATGAAACGGGCCAGAATCG
>NW_021285887.1:0-1193 GCF_002162155.2 Triticum dicoccoides
TAAGGCTATGACTTTCGAGGTTGACGAGAAGGCTTATCTTCGGGTCACCCCTCTGAAGGGAACCCATCGTTTCGGTATCAAAGGCAAATTGGCTCCTCGTTACATTGGACCTTTTCGCATTCTCGCCAAACGAGGAGAAGTTGCCTACCAGTTGGAACTACCTCCGCACCTCTCCAGAGTCCACGATGTCTTCCACGTTTCTCAACTCAGGCGTTGCTTCTCGGATCCTATCCGTGAAGTGGACCACGAAACGCTTGATCTCCAAGATAATCTTACATATCGAGAGTACCCCGTGCGTATCCTCGATCAGGCCGAACGTACCACCCGACGTCATAATATCAAGTTTCTCAAAGTTCAATGGTCGCACCATTCTGAGGATGAAGCAACTTGGGAAAGGGAGGATCGTCTTCGACTTGAGTATCCCGCCTTCTTCCCGGAGGAACCCAAATCTCGGGACGAGATTCTTTTTAGTGGGGGTGAGTTGTCACACCCTAGCTAGTCATGCATCAGAGTGTGTGCATCATGTTTAAAATTCCATTTAAATTGAAATGGGGATTTGTGAAACCCTCAGAATCATTTCTGAAAATGATCCAAATAAAAATTTCTCCAAAAAGGTCCAAGAAAATGCTCATGTTGCTCTCTGAAAATATTGGACAGAGATAAAAATCAAACCAATATTTTTAAGAGCTCATAGGTATTTATTTTGGGCATTTGGAATGTCACACCCTAGCTAGTCATGCATCAGAGTGTGTGCATCATGTTTAAAATTCCATTTAAATTGAAATGGGGATTGTGAAACCCTCAGAATCATTTCTGAAAATGACCCAAATAAAAATTTCTCCAAAAGGGTCCAAGAAAATGCTCATGTTGATCTCTGAAAATATTGGACAGAGATAAAAATCAAACCAATATTTTTAGTGGCTCATGGACATTTATTTTGGGCATTTGGAATTAATGCATAAATATTTGCTTTGGAAATATATTTCTATATATATTAATATATGTCCAAATATTGTGCCAATTATAAAGGAGCTCTGGAATAATATATCTAGCCCCTGAAAAATTTGGCATAAGTTAAATAAATGATTTAATATATTATTTAAATCAAAACAAATGTCAGAAATTAGAAAACAGAAAAAAATAAAAGGGAGAAGCTTACCTGGGCTCCTCCACTGTGCAGCCCATCCAGCTGG
>NW_021285888.1:0-2156 GCF_002162155.2 Triticum dicoccoides
TAGTAGGATTCGCCCCCCCTTCCTTTCTTACCGGAGGGGAAAAGGAAGGAGAGGGAGAGGGAGAGGGAAAGGGGGCGCCGCCCCCTCCCTAGTCCAATTAGGACTGCCATGGGGGGCATGCGGTCACCCCTTGCGGCCCTCCTCTCTCTCCACTAAGGCCCATGTAGGCCCAATACTACCCCGGGGGGTTCCGGTAACCCCTCGGTACTCCGGTAAAATACCCAAACCACTCGAACCATTCCGATGTCCGAATACTACCTTCCAATATATGAATATTTACCTCTCGGCCATTTTAAGACTCCTCGTCATGTCCACGATCTCATCTGGGTCTCTGAACAAACTTCGGTCACCAAAACACATAACTCATAATACAAATCGTCATCAAACGTTAAGCGTGCGGACCCTACGGGTTCGAGAACTATGTAGACATGATTGAGACACATCTCCGGTCAAAAACCAATAGCAGAACCTGGATGCTCATATTGGTTCCTACATATTCTATGAAGATCTTTATCGGTCAAACCGAAATAACTACATACATTATTCCCTTTGTCATCGGTATGTTACTTGCCCAAGATTCGATCATCGGTATCATAATATACCAAGTTCAATCTTGTTACCGGCAAGTCCCTTTACTCGTTCCGTAATACATCACCCCGCAACTAACTCATTAGTCATATTGCTTGCAAGGCTTATAGTGATGTGCATTACCGAGAGGACCCAGAGATACCTCTCCGATACTCGGGATGACAAATCCTAATCTCGATCTATGCCAACCCAACAAACACCTTCGGAGACACCTGTAGAGCATTTTTATAATCACCCAGTTACATTGTGACGTTTGATAGCAGACAAGGTGTTCCTCCGGTATTCGGAGTTGCATAATCTCATAGTCAGAGGAATATGTATTAGTTATGAAGAAAGCAATAGCAATAAAACTTAACAATCACTATGCTAAGCTAATGGATGGGTCTTGTCCATCACGTCATTCTCTAATGATGTGATCACGTTCATCAAATGACAACACATGTCTATGGTCAGGAAACAAAACCATCTTTGATTAACGAGCTAGTCAAGTAGAGGCATAGTAGGGACACTATGTTCTATCTATGTATTCACACATGTATGAAGTTTTCTGGTTAATACAATTCTAGCATGAATAATAAACATTTCTCATGATACAAGGAAATATAAATAACAACTTTATTATTGCCTCTAGGGCATATTTCCTTCAGTCTCCCACTTGCACTAGAAATCAATAATCTAGATTACATAGTAATGATTCTAACACCCATGGAGTCTTGGTGTTGATCATGTTTTGCTCGTGGAAAAGGCTTAGTCAACGGGTCTGCAACATTCAGATCCGTATGTATTTTGCAAATCTCTATGTCTCCCTCCTTGACTTGATCGCGGATGGAATTGAAGCGTCTCTTGATGTGCTTGGTTCTATTGTGAAATCTGGATTCCTTTGCCAAGGCAATTGCTCCAGTATTGTCACAAAAGATTTTCATTGAACCCGATGCATTAGGTATTAGACCTAGATCGGATATGAACTCCTTCATCCAGACTCCTTCTTTTGCTGCTTCCGAAGCAGCTATGTACTCCACTTTACACGTAGATCCCGCCACAACGCTCTTCTTGGAACTACACCAACTTACATCTCCACCATTCACGTATCTGGTTTGTAACTTAGAGTCATCCGGATCAGTGTCAAAGATTGCATCGACGTAAGCATTTACGACAAGCTCTTTGTCACCTCCATAAACGAGAAACATATCCTTAGACCTTTTCAGGTATTTCAGGATGTTCTTGACCGCTATCCAGCGATCCACTCCTGGATTACTTTGGTACCTCCCTGGTAAACTTATAGCAAGGCACACATCAGGTCTGGTACACAACATTGCATACATGATAGAACCTGTCGGATGTGGGGTTCTTGCAAACCCTTAAGGTTCGAACACTGGGGTGCACGTGAAGTCTTTCCCTCCTTCTGATCTACGCCCTAGCTCACTAAGATCTCGTGGACAAAGTCGACGAACTTGCAACACAGAGAGACACGAGGTTTATACTGGTTCGGGCCACCGTTGTCGTGTAATACCCTACTCCAGTGTGGTGGTGGTGGATTGCCTCTTGGGCTGATGATGAACAGTACAAGG
>NW_021285889.1:0-1084 GCF_002162155.2 Triticum dicoccoides
TAGTTGGAATAGGATATAATCTACAATGTTCAGACCACCATACACATGCAAAACTAGTGAAAGCACAAACAGCAGCAGCAACTCGTCTCTCCTCAGGATATTGTAAACATGTAAATCGTTGTTCAGTTTCTAACTCCCAAGTAAGATATATATCAGGAACATATCTACCCTCAAATGGTGGAATATTCAATTTCAGTTTAGGAATATGGACATCATCTCGTACCTGAGGTGGTGGTGCAGGCCTACCATTACGAATATATACCTGAGGTCGACCTGCTGGTGGTGGTACAGGTGGCTGCACGTAGTGTTGATTTTGATCAACCTCATCCTCATAATCTCCCACATAATCATCCTCCTCCGCATCAGCAGCAGGAGCCACAGAAGTATCAACAGCAGCACCAACGGTTTGGCCAAACGCAAGAGGAACACGGCTTGCTCGGCGGAGGTCTGCTTTGCGACGTGGAGGTAGTCGTTGTTGTTGTTGTTGGAGAGGTGCGTTAGGTGCAGCGGGTGGTGGTGGTGGAAGACGCGCGAGCAATTCATTAAACTTGTTATCGAGCTTTGTTTCGAACGTCTTCTCAAGGCCAGTGATCTTCTCCATGGCCTCTTTAAAATTGTTCAGCACATCTTGCACCTGTTCAGTCATCATTTGCTGAAACTTATCATGAAGCTCCTTGTTCGATAAATTCTCCCAGTCAATCTCGTCGGCTTGTGATCCTGGCATGGTTAGCAGTAATAGAAACACACAAGAATATGATCCTACAGACTACGAACAAGTGGTGGTGGTGGGTGTCACAAATCCGTCAAGCAAATCTCAAATTCTTACCAGTTCTTACCCAGCAGCAGGCGGTGATCGGCAACCGTTGTAGTCAAAAACTCTCAAAGCTTGGATAGAGCGATTACCAGGGAGAGTCAAACGCACGACGTAGATGTATGTGGAGCTGGGAAGGCTTATAATATGGTAGCAAAAAGGGTCAGCAATAATCAATTCAGAGATGCAAAGTTGAATAAACGCTCAACGACGGTACTGTGCTGGTCCTAGGCTAGACTGTGCTAGAGACGCGAGCCTAGAACACTAACAAAA
>NW_021285890.1:0-1697 GCF_002162155.2 Triticum dicoccoides
CTCTTAAATTCACGAATAATATTAGAAGTAGTAAAAGTAGACTTTTAATGTGTGTTTTCATGTATGATTGCCTCATAGATAGCTGAACTTTTTTGTTGGATGTTTTCCACGACCACCTTGCAGTCGGATGTCACGTGTATCATCCTCACATAAAGATTATCTACGAGAGCCAAGGCCTTCCTGATTGCAAGAGATTCGAGTGTAGCTGGATCGGATATGTTTGGGAAACCATTAGCTGATGCACCCATAAACATATATGTTTGGTCCGTGCAAACCACACCCACAACTCCATGTGAGTCTCCTCTACCAACTGCGACATCGACATTAATCTTCATAAGATCCATCGGAGAGGCAATCCACGTTATTGGTATGTTCGATCATGAACGGGACACATGCCATCTAGGAATGTGAATGGCCTTAACTCGCCAAAGGTATGACTGCACGAAGCCATGGATAGAAAACATGCTTTGATAAATTTTCTCATGGATCTCTTTCTCTTGGATGGCAGCAACCACTATTTGCATTGTCGTCCTTGTTAACACTCAGCTGCTCTAGTATTGATTCCACGAGAGGGCCCAAGTACTTCTTGCCATAGATCAGCTTAGCAAGTCGTGCTTCCGGCATCCTCCGCCCTAAAAAGGCAGCAGACACTCGTCCTCGACATATTGCAGTGTATAGAATGTTGAGCCAGCCTTAGAAGAAAGTTTTTAAGTTCCAAAGAAACTTTGATGCTCCAAAAGTTATCTTTGAACTCTGTTGAGGTAACCTTTTGTAGGTTATCTTTGAACTCTATATGTCATTATTTCCCTCACACCTAGGCCTTCTCCTTCTATATCTACAACTACCTCTGGTCGGGTTTACCATTGTATAGTGGGTCAAATTTTGATCACCTATTTATCCAGCAAAATGTTAATGCATGTCACTAAAAATTATGTTGCTGAATTCGTATTTGAATGTACCCCCTCCGTTTACTTTTACTCCATACATTAGATGAAACATTCCTTTCAACACCAAGGTGACCCTACACCCTCCATGAACAGTAAATTCAAAAAAATAAAAAAAATAAAAAGAAATGTTGAGACATTAAACAGAACAAAACATTTGATGTTTTTGCAAAGTTTGAGCCACAAATAAAATTCGAGAAGCCCTCACAAAAAAACCAATGCTCAAAAGTGCACATAAACTTTGAACAATGCTTTTCTTGTGAGGGAATGTCATTTGTGGCTCAAAATTTTACAGAACCTCAAATGTTTTATCATATTTGATGTCCCAAAGTTTTATAATTTTTTTGAATTTACCGCTCAAGGGTGTAGGGGCTCCTGAGAGCTATCACACTTTTGCAATATTAGAATTTTTTTAAGTCAAACTTTGCAAAGTTTGACCAAACTTATATTATGAATTATCAACATCTACAATACCAAATACATATAATTTGAAAATATATTTCATGATGGATCTAGTTATATTGATTTTGTATCATGGATGTTAATAATTTTTATGTAAACTTGAACAAACTTTGAAGAGTTTGACTTCTGACAAACCTAATACGCGGAGTCACACGGAAAAGCGCCACTTGAAAAAAAAACCCGCCAAAACCTAGGAAGAACCAAGCAAAGGCAGAAAAGCAAAAAAACAAACAAACAAATGATGTGCAGGGAAAAAAAATCCCGAGGGTTCGTCCAACGCACAACACGTAA
>NW_021285891.1:0-4231 GCF_002162155.2 Triticum dicoccoides
GCTTAAGGCGCCCCAGTTTTTGTCTCAGCGGCTCAAAGCGGCAATTCTTCTCCAACATGAGGACTGCAGAGCCGGCATCCATCTTATCAGATGAGTGTATAATCTCCTTGACCCGGCGCACCCAATGAGTTGTGGATTCACCCTCCTCTTGCTTGCAATTTGTTAAGTCCACAATTTACATAGATTGCTTGCAAATGTCCTTGAAGTTCTGGATGAATCGGGCCTTTAGCTCGGCCGATGAACTAATGGAATTGGGCGGCAAGCCCTTTAACCAAGACTGGGCTGTTCCATCCAACATCATGGTGAAGTACTTAGCCATTGCTGCATCGCTGACCTCCAACAGTTCCATGGCCATCTCGTAACTTTCGATCCATGTCCCAGGTTGTAAGTCGGCCGTATAATTCGGCACCTTTCGAGGTCCCTTGACGTCCTTGGGCAAACGCACATTACGTAGAGCCGGCACCAACAAGGAACACCGCCGGTTCTGGTGGCTACTCCTGCCTCTACGGAAGTCGCTGGGTAATCCGGAAGGGCCTCCTGAGCCGTCAGCTGAGCCGCCAGTTGAGCCGCCCGCTCGTCCTCCTGACGTATTCGGTCCTGCACCGGGTTATAACCGTCGGGCTGGTTACAGCGCTGAGCATTGCTTGATAAAGCCTCTGACTCCATGTGCCTGTTGTAACTCGGGCTCCGGTTTGGACGAGTCGGAGCTAACCAGGGCGGTGGGGTTGAATGAATCATGTCCCGGCTATAAGAATAGGTCTCTTGCTGAGCCAGGGCCGTCTGAACGAGATCTCTAATCCTCCGGGTCTCCACTGTGGTCGGATCATCACCGTCCACTGGAAGAGCCGCCAAACGTGCTGACGCTGCAATTAAGTTCTCCATGGGGATGGAGAAGTGACCCGGTGGTATCGGTACATAACGGGGTGGTGCCATGTTCCCATGAGGAGGTGCCGTCACCTGAGGTTGAACCGGACCCCCGGCTGTCATGAACTGATTGACCTCCGGCGGGTTACGTGGACCAGCTCCGGGTGTCGCGAAGAGGTTCCGTGGATCGTAAACCGGAGGTAAACGGGACTGAGTTTTCTGATGCCTTCTCCTCATCACCTCATTAGACGCGTTCAGGCTCATGGTAAGCTGGAAATCCTCTGACTGGAGCTGCTGCACCCGAGCATCCAAAGCCGCCCGTTCTGTGGCTAACCTGACGTCCTCAGCTGCTAAAGCCTCCTTGGCCGGAGCGATCTCCTCATGAACCTGCGCCACCTCTACATTATGCTCATCTTGATTTGCAGGGATAACTGTGGCGGTTAACAGGGCTATAAGTTTATCCATGAGATCCATCAGCACCTGAGCCGGTGGGCGCACAGGGCCTCCTGCCCCGGCTGCTCCTAACCCGGATGTTATCGCTGCTGAGGCCGTAGAATTTTGGCCGGGTTGAGTACCAGCCATGAAGACTCCTGCCCAGTTTGGTGACTCAAAGGGGTCCGGAATAGTGCTGCCATCGGAACAGCCCCCAAGCCCGCCATCTTGCACTGGATATAGCGAATTTGTTGAACCGGCGGACGAATCACCACCACAGAGGACGGCCGTCTCACCACCACCTTCAGATCCTTCAGAAAGTTCCCCTCCGTGGATGCAGCCCACAAAGGCAAGCTTCACGACGGGTTGAGCCCGGGCGGGTTGAGCCCGGGCGGGTCTCGCGCGCTGAGCCGTCTCGATGAGGTCGGTGCAGTTGTCCGGCTCAGGGCCCGGCTCACCAATCCGGCCGATGAAGACGTGGATTCCGCCGAAGGGGACCCGGTACCTGTACTCAATTGAGTCGGCGTCGGGGCCCCAGCCTTCGTCATCGATGTAGATCTTGCCGCGACGACTCTTGGTCATCCGGCTGACCGCGTATCCCTTGAGCCCTTCGAAGCTGCCCTTCAAGAACTCAAATCCACCGTGCGCTGGCCCCACGGTGGGCGCCAACTGTCGTGGAATTGTCACGGCAGATGTCCTCTTGCAAGGACTTAGTCGTGGAGCCATCGCAACTAGGAAGCTTAAAGGGGTTAATCAGGACAAGGGACACGGGAGGTTTATACTAGTTCGGCCCCTTACGGTGAAGGTAAGGCCTACGTCTAGTTGGGTTGGTATTGCTTGAGGTTTCGATGACCACGGAGCGAGATACGCTATGCCCGATTCTTGATTGGTTGTTTTCTTTCTCAAAGCCGCCAGCGGGTAGTCCCCTTATATACACGGGTTGACGCCCTGCGGCTTACAGAGTCCCGGCTGGCTCATAGACAATGTCTGGCTCGGTGACTAATTAATTCTACCTTACAATACAAGTCATGCCATCATGACGGTTTATCTCTATGGGCCTTAAGTCGCATGTGGGCTTTAGACCCTTTATTGAACCACCATCTCCATGCTTGGTCTTGGGCTTTTTCTGATGAATACTCATTGTATAACCCGGCCCCTCCTGGGCGGCTTACACAATTAGTTATATCCCCAACACCTTGCATATGGCTTGATGTCACCTCCATGAAGTTGTTGTACGTAGCAGTCAGTAATTCTCTTCCAAAAAATAGTCATGGTTTGATACGTTCCAATTGTTGCATCCATGGAAATGTTCATCCAAGCATCGACCTCCTCTTCCTCGGCCACCTCCTCTTGCTCAATTTCTTGGGCCACCTCCGAGTGATGCCAAATGGAGTCGTAGTTGAGCTGATCAAGTCTCATCATGGCCAACGACTCCAAAAATGCTAAGAATTCGGCTATGTTCATCTCCGCACTATGACAACGAAACAAAGAAACTACATCACCACCGGCTACCCACAATCACCGATCGGCTGAAATGTTGAAGATGTTTTTGTACATTGTAGGCATTTCATCGAGCACTTGGCGGACGCGACCTTTCTTGCCGGCTACCACCACTGGACGCGCTGGACCAGTGCCCGTGGGTGTCGCCGAATATGCTGCACATGCCGTCGGCATCGGACTGGGCGCCGGCGTCAACTTTTTCTTCTTCTTCCTCGCGGCCTCCTCGGCTAGGGAAAATGCCGCCGTCGTCGGCTTTCGAGCTCTTTTGGCATCGTCGGGAGCGGCGGTCCGGCGCCAGAGAGGCACTCGCCCACCTGGCGGTATTTGTCGCAGCTAGAGGCCGAGCTTGAACTCGGTGGACTTTTTTTTATTCCCAATCTCTTCTTTGGCGCGGGTGACGGCGCGGGTGGTTTCCGGCGGCGACAGAGGAGGCGGGATTTTTCCTTATCCGAGAACGGCTCGGGTATATTTAGAAAGATTGGAGGGCTTTTAGGTGATGGAGGATAATTTGATTGTCCCTTCTGAGATTTAAGGGATCGGCAAGGTGCGGTGTAAGGGAGGAAAACCAAATTTATTCTCCTTTAACGCCAGATAAGGGATCATTTAGAGTTGCCGAGAGAAAAAACAGAACGATCGGTACGTATGGGCATGTGCGTCGCTTGCTCCCGAGATAGCAACACCGTCATCCGAAAATTTGTAGGCGTGCCCGGGCTCGCCTGATCATGAAATCGGCAGTCATTCATTCATCTCGGGATGCTCCCGGTGGCATGTACTATTGGATATACAGTTCCATCCATAAAGTAATATTCTGCGCGCAAGGTCCTTCCGTGGCTCACATGCAGTGTCGCCGTCCTTTCATACATAACGAAGTGGATGTCCTGTGCTGACCTGTACCATCTTGGCACGTTACATAGTATAGGTCCGTTCCTTCTCCGTTAGGGCTACTTTCTGAGGTGCCGACTCGCTAACACCGTGTGCTGTACTCCGAAAAACTCATCTAGCGACGTGTTCCTTCAGTGAGGTTCCCCACATCTACATTTCAAAGAAGAAAATGCCCCACATCTGGTCCAAACACATCTGGCGCAAAGAAGTTTACACGTGTGCAATGTGTACTTCGAAAACTGTCCTCCCAAATTAAATTTCTCAAACCATTCGGAAATCATACACTTCAGCATAGACATGTACCCAACTGCGACAGATTTATAGTACGCCATAGACACTGGGAGTCCAGCAAATTGATCGGACACAACTGCTTCGCTCAGTCTAGCTGCATAATTATTATTGGAAAAACACTACTCCCGAAAATTGGTTGCACACGGCTTGATGAGCCCTCTGCAAGAAAAACATAAATCAAAGATAGTCGCGTTTGCCTCAAGTAATTGACCCTCCGAATGAACTTGGCACCACATGCACTACAACTTTAGGCTTGCTTGAA
>NW_021285892.1:0-1764 GCF_002162155.2 Triticum dicoccoides
CGCCCAGGGCGTGGCCACTAGTGTCTAGGGGGTCAGGGGAGGAGTAAACAAATGGGTGGTGGCCTTGGGTGCCCTGGTGAGCCAGTAGGAGAGGAGAGAGGTAGAAGAAGAGGGAGAGAGGGGCTGTCCAGGGAGGTAAATGGGGGTATTTTACCCCTCAATCATTGAGAAATGGCCAGGGGAGAGTTACTGGAGGTAGGAGAAGGCTAGGAGGAGCTGTGGTAAAAACTTGGGCTCATGGAGATTAGTGGAAGAGGTCAGAATGATGATTTTGGGAAAATGGCAGAAGGTGTTTGTTGTTGGTTTGGGCAAGAAAATTAATTCCACTTGCCATGAGAATTAACAGGATGGAATGGCACATAGAAGTAGGATGTTCCACCAAGTTTGAGCTCATTTGGGAAAAGTAGCCAATGTAACTTTGGTAAACCCTAGAAATCAACAGAAATAGACTTTCCAAGATTCAGTCATGCAAATCTATTCTCCTTGATGCACCACTTAGTGTAATGTCAACATTTGAGGTTTTGAACATGTCCACAAAAGTTGAGATCAAAATGAGAAAGTTGCCAATGTAAACTTGTTCAAATTTGGTTCTGGACAGAGAGGGTTTTGGGGCACTTTGATCAAGATAACATTCTCTCCAACTTGTGCCATTTGTTCTAGATGCATTATTACACCATTTGAGCATGTGCACCAAGGTTTAGAGCATTTGGACATGTTTGACAGTGCAAAGTTGTTCAAACTTGAAAAAGGACAGAAGTGGTTTTGAGAGGGTTTCATGGGGTTATACTGTTCTCCATGACATGAGACTTGTCAAGATCATCAAACATGTCATATGTGACATGCTAGAATTTTCTTGGAATTTTTGGGGAATATTTCCTGTAGAAATATTTCAAATCCTTGAAATGGGCAGAAATGGTTTTGGGAGGTTTTGTCCAATATTTTGAACATGACCATGTGTTTAAACTCATATATATGGAAAATATATGTCCACTGAGTTTCCCTGATTTTTCTCAAATATTTGTGAAACAATAAAATAATTTTTCCCTATTAAAGACCATTTCTGGCCTAAAGAAAAAGCTTTTAAATAAAAGAGGAAAATAACTTTAAAATTATATTTTTGTGGTTTCTGGGTATCCTATATCTAATAGGAGTCAAATATATTTTTGGAAAGATTTTGACTGCCCTTAATTAGGTACTTGCAGTGCAAACCTCAATTAAGGGGTTTTTTGGAAAACTAATTTTTGAAAATACTATTTGGCCAAATTATTTTGCAAGAAATTATTTTTATGTCCTATACACATGGCATGATCATTGGTTTAAGAGTTTGGAGCAAGGAGATGAAGTATAGGAGTTGGAGGATTTATTTGATTTTTAGAGCACTTGCAAACAACAGAAAAAAATCCAATCAAGGCAAGGTCCAAAACACTCAAAAGTTTTTGTCAAACCACATTTTATCATGATTGTTAGCTTTAGTGTAGTGGCATGAAAATCAGGGTGTGACACCCGCCTCTCACTCTTCCCCTATATCCCTGAAACCAATAAGACCATCCCTTAGTTTAATTCCCGCCTACATGCACCATCGATATATAGTAGTCTTCCTCGGTGTCTCTCGAACAAACACGTTCTCTCGAAGTCGACTCCTCTCACGCGCACACACCTTCTCTTCCCTCTCTACGGGCATTTTCTCTCTCGCACCCCATCGTTGGTGGCCTCTGCCATACACATCACCTCTCTATGATGAAAGCCATGCACACTTAAATTACA
>NW_021285893.1:0-1632 GCF_002162155.2 Triticum dicoccoides
AGTCATCGCACTGCTCCGGGTGTTTGGAGCGCAGACTGTTCTTGTGTTCATCGACATACGGGGTCACCAAGGTAGAGTTCTGTAGAACTGTGTAGTGTGCTTGAGACCAAGAATATCTGTCCCTGCATATTATTGAGTCTCTTCCAAGAGTGCCTTTTCCAGTCAGTCTCCCCTCATACCGCGATTGAGGGAGACCTATCTTCTTAAGGCCAGGAATGAAGTCAACACAAAACCCGATAACATCCTCTGTTTGATGGTCCATGGAGATGCTTCCTTCTGGCCTAGCGCGGTTACAGACATATTTCTTTAGGACTCCCGTGAACCTCTCAAAGGGGAACATATTGTGTAGAAATACGGGCCCCAGGATGACAATCTCGTTGACTAGATGAACTAGGACGTGCGTCATGATATTGAAGAAGGATGGTGGGAACACCAGCTCGAAACTGATAAGACATTGTGCCACATCACTCCTTAGCTTTGGTACGATTTCTGGATCGATCACCTTCTGAGAGATTGCATTGAGGAATGCACATAGCTTCACAATGGCTAATCGGACGTTTTCCGGTAGAAGCCCCCTCAATGCAACCGGAAGCAGTTGCGTCATAATCACGTGGCAGTCATGAGACTTTAGGTTCTGAAACTTTTTCTCTGGCATATTTATTATTCCCTTTATATTCCACGAGAAGCCAGTCGTGACCTTCATACTGAGCAGGCATTGAAAGAAGATTTCTTTCTTTTCTTTCGTAAGAGCGTAGCTGGCAGGACCTTTATACTGCTTCGGAGGCAATGCCGTCTTTTTCGTGCAAACGTTGCAGGTCCTCCCGTGCCTCAGGTGTATCTTTTGTCTTCCCATACATGCCCAAGAAGCCTAGCAGGTTCACGCAAAGGTTCTTCTTCACGTGCATCACGTTGATTGAGGAGCGGACCTCTAGGTCTTTCCAGTAGGGTAGGTCCCAAAATATAGATTTCTTCTTCCACATGGGTGCGTGTCCCTCAGCGTCATTCAGAACAGCTAGTCCACCGGGACCCTTTCCAAAGATTACGTAGTGTAAATCATTGACCATAGCAAGCACGTGATCACCGGTGCGCATGGAGGGCTTCTTCCGGTGATCTGCCTCGCCTTTGAAATGCTTGCCTTTCTTTCGACATTGATGGTTGGTCGGAAGAAATCGACGATGGCCCAGGTACACATTCTTTCTGCATTTGTCCAGGTATATACTTTCAGTGTCATCTAAACAGTGTGTGCATGCGTGGTATCCTTTGTTTGTCTGTCCTGAAAGGTTACTGAGAGCGGGCCAATCGTTGATGGTCATGAACAGCAACGCCTTAAGGTTAAATTCCTCCTGTCTGTGCTCATCCCACGTACGTACACCGTTTCCATTCCACAGCTGTAAAAGTTCTTCAACTAATGGCCTTAGGTACACATCAATTTCGTTGTCGGGTTGCTTAGGGTCTTGGATGAGAACTGGCATCATAATGAACTTCCGCTTCATGCACATCCAAGGAGGAAGGTTATACATATATAGAGTCACGGGCCAGGTGCTGTGATTGCTGCTCTGCTCCCTGAAAGGATTAATGCCGTCCGCGCTTAAAGCAAACCATACATTCCTTGGGTCCTTTGCAAACTCATCC
>NW_021285894.1:0-1019 GCF_002162155.2 Triticum dicoccoides
TGCGGCAATTGCTAACATGATTCGGACGGACTTTAGCTTCGCTACGGGAGAGAATGTCTCGTCGTAGTCAATCCCTTGAACCTGTCGATAACCCTTAGCGACAAGTCGAGCTTTATAGATGGTAACATTACCATCCGCGTCCGTCTTCTTCTTAAAGATCCATTTGTTTTCTATCGCTCGCCGATCATCGGGCAAGTCTGTCAAAGTCCATACTTTGTTTTCATACATGGATTCTATCTCGGATTTCATGGCTTCAAGCCATTTGTTGGAATCCGGGCCCGCCATTGCTTCTTCATAGTTCGAAGGTTCATTGTTGTCTAACAACATGATTTCCAGGACAGGGTTGCCGTACCACTCTGGTGCGGAACGTGTCCTTGTGGACCTACGAAGTTCAGCAGTAACTTGATCCGAAGTGCCTTGATCATTATCATGGTTTTCCTCTTCAGTTGGTGTGGGCATCACAGGAACGGTTTCCTGTGCTGCGTCACTATCCCGCTCAAGAGGTAGTACTTCATCGAGTTCTACTTTCCTCCCACTTACTTCTTTCGAGAGAAACTCTTTTTCCAGAAAGCATCCGTTCTTGGCAACAAAGACCTTGCCTTCGGATCTTAAGTAGAAGGTATACCCTACAGTTTCCTTAGGGTATCCTATGAATACGCATTTTTCCGACTTGGGTTCGAGCTTTTCAGGTTGAAGTTTCTTGACATAAGCTTCGCATCCCCAAACTTTTAGAAACGACAGCTTAGGTTTCTTTCCAAACCATAATTCATACGGTGTCGTCTCAACGGATTTAGACGGTGCCCTATTTAAAGTGAATGTAGCTGTCTCTAGAGCGTATCCCCAAAATGATAGCGGTAAATCGGTAAGAGACATCATAGACCGCACCATATCCAATAGAGTGCGATTACGACGTTCGGACACACCGTTTCGCTGAGGTGTTCCAGGCGGCGTGAGCTGTGAAACGATTCCACATTTCTTTAAGTGTGTACCAAATTCGTGACTTAAGTATTCTCCTCCAC
>NW_021285895.1:0-1695 GCF_002162155.2 Triticum dicoccoides
CTAGTTCCTGGTTTTTGCCTCAAGGTAGTAGACTGCAGTTGGTAAATTCAGTGATATCTTCATTGCCCATATTCTTTCTTTGCAGCCTATCTTTACCAAAGGGCATTCTAAAACAGTTAGAAAGGATTCAAAGGCAGTACCTATGGAGGAAATATGGTGTCACGACCGGGTTTTCCGGGTAATAAATTTCCAGAAAAGACCGTCGTGCTCATCAGCCCCAGGATTACTGTTAGCTGATGAGGCTCCAACTTGATACAGAAAATCCAAGCAAAATACAAAATATGTAGTACAAGACCATTCTGGCCTGTGAGTACAACAAATGGTTTCTAGTGGTTGATGGCGGAAGCGGGTTGTGAAACATCAGTGTCTATGGGACTCCATTTCCCACGGGAACAGCTGACCAGGTTAATTCCTATCTTCGCGAGGCTGCTATCTCCATTGAGTGGGTTCCGGGGCTGGCATCGCATCGCTCCTCTCCGTGCAAGCAAAATCTGGCCAAGACAATAGCCAGGGACAAGCCAGTGAGTACTTTGAATGTACTCGCAAACATTATGAACACAGGTATAATATAACAATGATGTGCTAAAAATATTTTTATGCTCATGACGTCAGTCAGGAAAGATAAATGAAACTCTGATGCGTGCAAGCAAGCTATTTATAAAAATGCAATAACATGGTAGTATAAAAAAATTTATGAAACAAATAACAAGTAATGCCACAGTCGGGCGTCTGAGCGACACCACATAAAGGGCTTTAAAAGAAATGCCACAGTCGGGCGTCTGGGCGACGCCACATAAAGGGTTTTAAAAGAAATGCCACAGTCGGGCGTCTGAGCGACACCACATAAAGGGCTTTAAAAGAAATGCCACAGTCGGGCGTCTGGGCGACGCCACATAAAGGGCTTTAAAAGAAATGCCACAGTCGGGCGTCTGGGCGACGCCACATAAAGGGCTTTAAAAGAAATGCCATAGTCGGGCGTCTGGGCAACGCCACATAAAGGGCTTTAAAAGAAATGCCGCAGTCGGGCGTCTAGGCGACGCCACATAAAGGGCTTTAAAAGAAATGCCACAGTTGTGCGTCTGGGCGACGCCACATAAAGGGCTTTAAAAGAAACAATCATAGTGAATATCCCGGAGGTAGAACCATCCCAGAGATACTCGATAAATACAATCATATCACGGGTTAGTCAACAATAATAATAATCATCATAGATATCACGAGTCACGAGTAGTAATTCCATTTTCTGGTTAACAGTTTCACCTCCGAAGACCGACGCTAAGACCAACACCTGACCCATCCCAGACTGTAATCCTTAACCATGGACACGGCTATTCGAATAGGTTTATTCTCTGCGGAGGGTGTACTCTTTTCCCACGAGTAACGGATTTCTTTAGTCCATCGGGACTAATTCCGTCTACGGTCTTTTTGTTGAAAACACACCTAACTTGCACACACCAGCTTATCTCACACGTGTCTGGAATCACCCACGACACCTGTTAAGCAAACTCTAAGTGGGGAGGCTACAACCTCGCGTAGCATGGGATCAAATTTATATCGCGCGTTCTAAGGGGTGGCCTCCCCTCTCGGTCCCAACCGGAAACACCCATGCCCCCGGACCAGGTGGCCTGCCTACCAGCTACAACCGGTATCTTCCACCATGGCCTCTCTATACGGTGTGTGCTAGAAAGAGGTTGA
>NW_021285896.1:0-676 GCF_002162155.2 Triticum dicoccoides
GAGTGTTGATGACCGACACGTAAACGCACCCAGGGTTCGTTAATCATTGGAATCACTCTGGGACCACAAAATAGTGAGTAATACTCCATGAAACGGGCCAGAATCGGCCAAAACTGCCAGTGTTGATGACCGACACGTAAGCGTACCTTGGGGGTCAACAACTATGGAAATCGCTTCGGGACCCCAAAACAGTGAGTAATAATCCAAGAAACGGCCAGAATCGGCCAATTTGCGAGTGTTGATGACCGAGACATAAACCCACCCAGGGTTCGTTAATCATGGAAAGCACTCCGGGACCCCAAAACAGTGAGTAATAATCCATGAAACGGGCCAAAAATCGGCAAAAACTGCCAATGTTGATGATCGACACGTAAGCGCACCTTGGGATTCAACAACTATGGAAATCGCATTGGGACCCCAAAATAGTGAGTAATAATTCAACAAACGGTCTAGAATCAGCCAAAACTGCGAGTGTTGATGAGCGGCACGTAAACGCACCCCAGGGTTCGTTAATCATGGAAACCACTCTGGGACCCCAAAACAGTGAGTAATAATCCATGAAACGGGCCAGAATCAGCCAACCTGCGAGTGTTGATGACCGACACGTAAACGCACCCCAGGGTTCGGTAATCATGGAAACCACTCCGGGACCCCAAAACAGTGAGTAATAATCCAT
>NW_021285897.1:0-1586 GCF_002162155.2 Triticum dicoccoides
GGCCAACGGGAGTTGCATAATCTCATAGTCATAGGAACATGTATAAGTCATGAAGAAAGCAATAGCAACATACTAAACGATCAGGTGCTAAGATAATGGAATGGGTCATGTCAATCAGATCATTCAACTAATGATGTGACCTCGTTAATCAAATAACAACTCTTTGTTCATGGTTAGGAAACTTAACCATCTTTGATTAACGAGCTAGTCAAGTAGAGGCATACTAGTGACACTCTGTTTGTCTATGTATTCACACATGTATTATGTTTCCGGTTAATACAATTCTAGCATGAATAATAAACATTTATCATGATATAAGGAAATAAATAATAACTTTATTATTGCCTCTAGGGCATATTTCCTTCAGACGGTGCTTCGGAGATGGAGATCAAAAGCACAAGATGATGATGGCCATATCATATCACTTATATTGATTGCATGTGATGTTTATCTTTTTATGGATCTTATCTTGCTTTGATTGACGATAGCATTATAAGATGATCTCTCACTAAATTATCAAGAAGTGTTCTCCCTGAGTATGCACCGTTGCCAAAGTTCGTCGTGCCCAGACACCACGTGATGATCGGGTGTGATAAGCTCTACGTCCATCTACAACGGGTGCAAGCCAGTTTTTGCACACGCACAATACTCAGGTTAAACTTGACGGGCCTAGCATATGCAGATATGGCCTCGGAACACGGAGACCGAAAGGTCGAGCATGAATCATATAGTAGATATGATCAACATAATGATGTTCACCATTGAAAACTAATCCATTTCACGTGATGATCGGTTATGGTTTAGTTGATTTGGATCACGTGATCACTTAGAGGATTAGAGGGATGTCTATCTAAGTGGGAGTTCTTAAGTAATATGATTAATTGAACTTAAATTTATCATGAACTTAGTCCTGGTAGTATTTTGCAAATTATGTTGTAGATCAATAGCTCGCGTTGTTGCTTCCCTGTGTTTATTTGATATGTTCCTAGAGAAAAATTGTGTTGAAAGATGTTAGTAGCAATGATGCGGATTGGATCCGTGATCTGAGGTTTATCCTCATTGCTGCACAGAAGAATTATGTCCTTGATGCACCGCTAGGTGACAGACCTATTGCAGGAGCAGATGCAGACGTTATGAACGTTTGGCTAGCTCAATAAGATGACTACTTGATAGTTTAGTGCACCATGCTTAATGGCTTAGAATCGGGACTTCAAAGACGTTTTGAACGTCATGGACCATATGAGATGTTCCAGGAGTTGAAGATAATATTTCAAGAAAATACCCGAGTTGAGAGATATGAAGTCTCCAACAAGTTCTATAGCTAAAAGATGGAGGAGAATCGCTCAACTAGTGAGCATGTGCTCAGATTGTCTGGGTACTACAATTGCTTGAATCAAGTGGCAGTTAATCTTCCAGATAAGATAGTGATTGACAGAATTCTCTAGTCACCATGACCAAGTTAGTAGAACTTCGTGATGAACTATAGTATGCAAGGGATGACGAAAACGACTCCCGAGCTTTTCATGATGATGAAATCGATGAAGGTAGAAATCAAGAAAAACATCAAGTGTTGATGGTAGACAAGA
>NW_021285898.1:0-839 GCF_002162155.2 Triticum dicoccoides
GGGGCGGCGTCGCGGCGTCGGGGCGGCGTCGAGGCGGCGGGGCAGCGGCGTCGGGGCGGCGTCGAGGCGGCGGGGCAGCGGCGTCGGGAGAGGAGAGGAGAGGGGAAGGGGATCGAGGGCGAGGGCGAGAAGGGGATCAAGGGCCGGGGAGGAAAAATATGGATGGGGGCACAATACTAATGGCGCACCACCCCCCGGTGCGCCATAAGTATATCCACACTAATGGCGCACCTCACCCTGGTGCGCCATTAGTACTTTTTTTTTATTTCTGCTCGAGCCAACAGGTTATCTCCCACCTGACCTGATCCACACCAAGTCCCCTCTACTAGCTCGACTGGTCAGTAGCCAGTTCTCACACCAGGAGGTCCTGGGTTTGAATCCCAGGCTCCACAAATTTTTTTTATCATTTAAAAAGTTGTTTGATACTTATTTATGTTTAAATATGTTCAAACTTGTTTAAATAATAACAGTAATATTTTTTTATAAGACAGTAGCATTTAAAAAGCTGTTTGATACTTATTTTTTTTATAAGACGGTGCGCGGGGTGCGGGGGGTCGGCGGCGGCGGTTGGGTAGGGGAATCGAGGGTGCGGTGGGTCGGCGGCGGCGGCCGGTGGACTTGGGGGGTGCTCGGCGCCGAGGGGGACCGGATCTGGCGAGGTGGGATAGCGGTCGAGATGGAGGGGGATCGAGGTGGGCTCCACAAATTTTTTTTAGCATTTAAAAAGCTGTTTGATACTTATTTGTGTTTAAATATGTTCAAACTTGTTTAAATAATAACAGTAATATTTTTTTTATAAGACAGTAGCATTTAAAAAGCTGTTTGATACTAATTTTTTT
>NW_021285899.1:0-1735 GCF_002162155.2 Triticum dicoccoides
TTCCGGAGTGTCTAAATAATTCTTGGTGGTGTTTCTCATCGTCATTCTCAGATATTGAAGACCGATGAAGACTTTTCCTCCATATCTATCCGCTCTCTCAGAGATTCGTGATTCTAGCTTGTTGCCATCCTCTCATAATTATTTGCGATTGTGAGATATTCTTTTTATCCATCCGGTGCAAATTCAGGAGTCTTTTCAGTTTGATTCTCTGAAGGCCATTATTTCGGGATTATTCATTCTCAGCTTTCAGTTATCACTCTCCAATTTTACCGGTGCATCAAGTGATCTCTAATCAGCTTGTGATCTCTGCGCTCTCATGTATCTAAATCCTCTCAAGCACCTTCGTTCATTTGCTAATTCTTACCGGTGATGCACCCCTACTTCGATCATTTTCAATTCTTACGGTGGTTCTTTCAAGATCTCTCTTCCTTGTTCATCATATCAATTCATTTGTTGTTCCAATCCTACCGGTGGTTCGTTGAAGACCTTCTCAAGTTTTGATATATCTCTTTTAATCCTTTCTACGAGAATAAGAAGTATGCCAAATCCGTTGATTGTCATCAATTTAATTGGTGAAGGATAGACATAACATAATTCTTATTCTTGTTTCATCAAGTTTATTCAATTTCTTTTCCGGAGTGGTTCATCGTATCACATTCTCAGTCGAGTTGCTCATCTTTTTTTTCCCGGAGTTCCAAGCTCTAATTATCACGGAGATCCATCTAAATCATTGCAAGGATTCACCTTGTGTTTTCAATTTCTCTTTCTTTTCATTCCTTTTGTTTACCGGAGTTCTTCATGGAGGTTCTACATGATAGTTCATCAAGGATTTAATTCCCTTCTCAAAGTTTTCATCGAGATTCTTTCCTAAGGAGCAAAAGTTTTCTTCATATGGTAATCCGGAGTGCAAATCTTTCTACCATATTTTGGAGGTGGTATTATGTCATTCTTGATAATTTGAGTTCATGTTCCATGATTCACATGTTGTTAAGCATGAGTTATTTTTAAATCCATCAACCTCGTTGTTGGAGTTATCTTGTGTCATATTTCACCTAAAGCCATCCCTAAGGACTGCTGCTATCTATTGTGCTCATATATGATCCAAGTTCTTCACATATCCTTCCGGCGATAAGTTTCTCGTCTCCTTGTTCTTATCAATCCAATTCTTTGCCGTGAGTGGCAGGTTGTCACCTCATAATTTGAGATGCAATCTATAAGAACTTATCGAGCTTATTCTTTCCGTTGTTGGTGTTCCAACAACTCCATTCGACCCTTATCCTAAGGATGTCTTTTCAAGCTCACTTGTGGCAGAAGTTTGCCATTTTTCTTCTCCGTTCTTTTGCTCCGACGATCTACCTTCTATTCTTTCTCCTGGAGGTCTACTGATGTTGCTCTTCGCAACCCATCATCTCGTTTGCCTAAGATCATGTCCTTTTCATGCCTATCCTTTTAACCGGAGTGTTGTGTCCTCTTTTCAAGTATCCTCTCATTTTGTCAAGTTCAATTCCTTCCATTTACAGACGGAGTGCTGTCCAAATTATGTCACTCTTATTCCTTCCCTATCTTGCTTAACCGGAGTATTGTGCCCCTTTGTTCAAGTTCTTTTCGCCTTATCAAGTCTTGCATCCCTTTCTCAACCAGAGTGTCGTGTTTTCATTTGAGCTATCTCATCTTATCAAATTTTGACTACCTTCTCAACAGGAGTGCTGTCTGAGATCTTTGTTACCCCTTGCTC
>NW_021285900.1:0-1131 GCF_002162155.2 Triticum dicoccoides
GCTTTCTCTGTATAATTGTCCTTTGATTACGGTAAAGGCCTTAGATCGACGGATGATCTGTCGAGCCTCTTCCTCATCCTCCGGAAGCTCTTTCCTCAAGATATATGCGACATACGGAATCGTCCAGTCGGGAATGACCACCAAAACCTCCATGATCAAGTCGACCACCGCTGGGATTTCAACTTCAGTCGGATCTGTGGCGCTCTTGGGCTGCGGAGTTTCTTCGGTGAAAGGATCTTCTTTGACTGACGGAGTGTGTATATGCTCCAAGAACACACCACTCGGAATGGCTTCTCTCTTGGAACCTATCTTTGCTAGATCATCAGCTGCTTGATTTTTCAGTCGGGGTATATGATGGAGCTCCAACCCCTCGAACTTCTTTTCCAGCTTCCTCACTGCACTGCAGTATCCATTCATGGCTGGGCTTCTCACGTCCCACTCTTTCATCACCTGATTGACCACTAAATCCGAGTCGCCATAGACCATTAGGCGACGGACGCCGAGTGAAATGGCCATGCGCAACCCATATAGGAGGGCCTCATATTCTGCCTCATTGTTGGAGGAATCGAAGTGAATCTGGAGCACATATCTGAGCTTATCTCCTCTGGGGGAAACCAGGATAACCCCAGCACCGGAACCATTCAACATCTTAGAGCCATCAAAAAACATGGTCCAATGCTCCGAGTGAACTTCAGTCGGCTGCTGTTGTTCAATCCACTCGGCGAGGAAATCTGCTATCGCCTGGGACTTAATGGCTTTCTTTGCCTCAAACTTGATATCAAGGGGAAGAAGTTCAATCGCCCATTTGGCCACTCGACCAGTTGCATCTCTGTTGTGCAAAATCTCTGATAGTGGAGCGTCGCTGACGACTGTGATGGAATGGTCAGAGAAATAATGAGCAACCTTCTTTGTGGTCATGTATATTCCATACACAAGTTTCTGATAATGAGGATATCTCTGCTTGGATGGAGTCAAGACTTCAGACAAATAATACACTGGGCGCTGAACTTTGAGAGCTTTTCCTTCTTCTTCCCGCTCGACCGTTAGCACAGTACTGACAACTTGTCCTGTGGCTGCGATGTAGAGCAACAGAGGCTCTTTGCTGATTGGAGCAGCAAGCACCGGCTGGGT
>NW_021285901.1:0-1073 GCF_002162155.2 Triticum dicoccoides
AGAAGACGCTGCAACCCCTTCTGATGGGTTCTATGTAGACGTTGACATCAACGAGTAGGCTAAGGACCCAGGTGGTGACCCTGAGCTTGTGAAGGACCACGTAGTATAGCTAGGCTTTCCAAGCCTCTTTTGTTTTACTAGTTGTCTGTACTCAGACAAGTTACTTCCGCTGCTGGTTTGTATGACTGTATGACTTGTATGTGGGGTCGTGAGACCCGTACCTTTGTGTATGTTATGTATGGCTCACTGAGCCTTAAATAAAGTACTTGTGTCATAGAGTCATGTTGTGATGCTTCGTTGTATTTGCACATATCGAGCATATTGTGTGTATGATTGAAATGCTTGGTATGTGTGGGATCTGACTATCTAGTTGTTTATCTTTAGTAGCCTCTCTTACCGGGAAATGTCTCCTAGTGTTGCCGCTGAGCCATGGTAGCTTGCTACTGCTCTGGAACACTTAGGCTGGCCGGCATGTGTCCTACTTCGTTCCTGTGTCTGTCCCTTCGGGGAAATGTCACGCTTTGAGTACCGGAGTCCTGTTAGCCCGCTACAGCCCGGTTTACCGGAGTCCTGCTAGCCCAGTGCTACAGCCCGGACCCACTTGCTGATGACCGACACGTTCGAAGCTGGGTCATGGATGCCTGTTCCTGTAAGTCTGTGCCACTTTGGGTTTACGACTAGTCATGTCAGCCCGGGCTCTTTATCATATGGATGCTAGCGACACTATCATATACGTGAGCCAAAAGGCGCAAACGGTCCCGGGAAAAGGTAAGATGACACCCGTGGGGATACCGTGCGTGAGGCCGCAAAGTGATATGAGGTGTTACCAGCTAGATCGATGTGACATCGAGTCGGGGTCCTGACAGCGTTGGCATCAGAGCCGGACTGCCTGTAGGTTCTCCAAGCCAAACTGGTCGATGTTGAGTCTAGAAATTCTTTAGTTATATGTAGGGGAATTGTTTGTGGGTTGGAACGTAAGGCTCTTTTTACTCCTTATACCTTATGACTTTCTGATCTGAGTCAGTCCATTCTTCCACCGGGGGTTAAGGAATTAGGATCTGTTCTCTCTATCA
>NW_021285902.1:0-1458 GCF_002162155.2 Triticum dicoccoides
GCTCCAATTTGCGACGCAATTCACGACGATAGTAAGGAGGAAAAAAATGTTGTCTCATTACAGCTTTCAAAACTTTCCAAGTTGTGGGTTGGTTATCAATGTTTTTCTTACAATGTACACTCCACCAAACAGAAGCAAAACCAGTAAATGCTCTAATGGTAGCTCGTACTCTCTCAAGTTCAGAAAAATCATGGTGACTAAAAACTTGTTCTACTTCAAGCTCCCAAGCTAGATAAATAGCAGGATTAAATCTACCCTCAAATGATGGTAAAGAGATAACCTGACCATATGCTTGTGTGTGTTTTCCCAACTCTCGTGATGGTGAAGATGTGTCCGTCATCCAAGAACTTCTATCTCTGGAACCTGTCATGATTAGTAGAAACAAGAACCAAAATTTGAGAATAATGTTCTTATGAACTACTAGGATGTGGTTGTAAAGTGCTCACAGTAAAGCAAATATCAATATCTTACAAGTTCTTACCATGCGGCAGGTGGTGACAGGCAACCAGCGGTGTCAAATAACTCCGAAGATTGTGTAAAACGATTGCCAGGGGAACGTACGTATACACGGTGTAGAAATATGTGGAGCTGGGTTGGCTATATATGGTAGCAAAAGATTAGCAATAATCAATTCAGAGATGCAATGTTGAATAAACGCTCAACGACGGTACTGTGCTGGTCCTAGGCTAGACCAAACTAGAGACGCGAGCCTAGAACACTAAGGAGGTCACGTCGTAGCACAACTAGCATCAATAAAGGATATGAAGTAGCTCTGGACAGCAAGATATAAGTGAAGATCACAATAGCAGTAGACCTATTTAGAAGCTGATGTTGAGGTGCCAAATACTGAACTAGCTTCTGCAACTATTTAGATGCGGCTCGTCGCTAGCTTTCATTTGGCAGCCTTTGCATAATCTTTTTTTTTTCCGAAACCTACTCCGGCAAGGAAACACGAATCGGAATCTAGATGGATCTCGAAAACAAACCTAATATGACAAGAACTCGGATTGGTGGTGGATATATGTTGGTAGATGGCAGCGGTGGTGGTATATGACAGCGGTGGTGGTATATGGATACGGATTCGAAGCGGTGGGGGATAAGCGGTGGTGGTAGATGGCAGGGGCGATGATGATGGTGCGCCGGCGGCGTGACAACTTATGACCAGAACTCGAAACTCTAAAAGACTAGACTCTAAGAGCAGGAAAAAATTCTGTAGAAGAATATTATCAGGAATTACAAACTGGCATGATTAGATGTGGTATTGTTGAGGAGAATGAAGCTATGCTTGCACGTTTTCGGGGTGGATTAAATAGAGAGATTCAGACCATTCTAGACTATAAGGAGTATACTAATATCACTCGTTTATTCCATCTTGCTTGTAAAGCTGAACGTGAAGTGCAGGATCGACAAGCATTGGCGCGAACTAACTTTTCTGCAGGCCGACCTTCCTCATGGACG
>NW_021285903.1:0-1052 GCF_002162155.2 Triticum dicoccoides
TGTTGGAAATATGCCCTAGAGGCAATAATAAAAGTATTATTATTATATTTCCTTGTTCATGATAATTGTCTTTTATTCATGCTATAACTGTATTATCCGGAAATCGTAATACACGTGTGAATACATAGACCACAATATGTCCCTAGTGAGCCTCTAGTTAACTAGCTCGTTGTGATCAACAGATAGTCATGGTTTCCTGGCTATGGACATTGGATGTCGTTGATAACGGGATCACATCATTAGGAGAATGATGTGATGGACAAGACCCAATCCTAAGACTAGCACAAAAGATCGTGTAGTTCATTTGCTAGAGCTTTGCCAATGTCAAGTATCTCTTCCTTTGACCATGAGATCGTGTAACTCCTGGATACCGTAGGAGTGCTTTGGGTGTATCAAACGTCACAACGTAACTGGGTGACTATAAAGGTGCACTACGGGTATCTCCGAAAGTATCTATTGTTTTATGCGGATCGAGACTGGGATTTGTCACTCCGTGTAAACGGAAAGGTATCTCTGGGCCCACTCGGTAGGACATCATCATATGCGCAATGTGACCAAGGAGTTGATCACGGGATGATGTGTTATGGAACGAGTAAAGTGACTTGCCGGTAACGAGATTGAACAAGGTATTGGATACCGACGATCGAATCTCGGGCAAGTAAAATACCGCTAGACAAAGGGAATTGTATACGGGATCGATTGAGTCCTTGACATCGTGGTTCATCCGATGAGATCATCGTGGAACATGTGGGAGTCAACATGGGTATCCAGATCCCGCTGTTGGTTATTGACCGGAGAACGTCTCGGTCATGTCTGCATGTCTCCCGAACCCGTAGGGTCTACACACTTAAGGTTCGATGACGCTAGGGTTATAAAGGAAGCTTGTATGTGGTTACCGAATGTTGTTCGGAGTCCCGGATGAGATCCCGGACGTCACGAGGAGTTCCGGAATGGTCCGGAGGTAAAGATTTATATATAGGAAGTCATGTTTCGGCCATCGGGACAAGTTTCGGGGTCATCGGTATTGTACCGGGACCACCGGAAGGGTCCCG
>NW_021285904.1:0-1190 GCF_002162155.2 Triticum dicoccoides
TTTTTTTTTATTAGGGTTTCGGGGAGAGGGAGAGATCCGAAAACGGAGGGGTGTATATATATAGGCATAGAGGGAGCTAGGAGAGTCCAAATGAGGTGCGGTTTTCGCCCACACGATCGTGATCGAACGCTCTAGGACATGGAGCAGAGTTTGGTGGGTTTTGGGCCAAATTTGGGGGGTGTTGGGCTGCAACACAAACGAGGCCTTCTCGGTCCCTCGGTTAACCGTTGGAGTATCAAACGAAGTCCAAATGATACGAAACTTGACAGGCGGTCTACCGGTAGTAAACCAAGGCCGCTTGGCAAGTCTCGGTCCAATCCGGAAATGTTTAATCCCCACACACGAAAGAAAACTAGAAATGACCACCGGAGGAGAACGAAGCGCCGGAATGCAAAACGGACAACGGGGAAAATTATCGAATGCATGAGATGAACATGTATGCAAATGCAATGCACGAGATGACATGGTATGAGATGCATGAAAACGAAAACAACACACGGAGACAAGGACCCGAACCCGAGAAATAATTATAACTTGACACCGAAAACGGCAAGAGTTGGATACAAATATGGAAAGTATAACTGGGGCGTTACAACACTCCACCACTACGAAAAGATCTCGTCCCGAGATCTAGGACTGAAAGAACTCCGGGTACTCAGAACGGAGGTGATCCACGCGTTCCCAGGTAGCTTCACGGTCGGAATGGTGTGACCACTTGACTTTGAGAAATTTGATTGACTTGTTGCGAGTCTTGCGTTGAGTCTCTTCGAGAATAGCAACTGGGTGCTCACGATAGGAGAGATCTTCTTGGAGCTCAATGTCCTCGAAGTTGACGGTGCGGTCAGGAGTCTTGAAGCACTTTCGAAGCTGAGAGACATGGAACACATCATGAACATTTGCAAAGTTTGAAGGAAGCTCGAGTTGATAGGCGAGGTCGCCTCTCTTGCTGACAATCTTGAAAGGTCCCACGTATCTAGGGGCAAGCTTCCCTTTGATACCGAATCGACGAGTACCTTTCATGGGAGAGACGCGGAGGTAAACATGATCTCCGATCTCGAAAGCCAGATCACGATGCTTACTATCATAGTAGCTCTTCTGGCGGGACTGGGCTGCTTTGAGGTTATCACGAATGACTTTGCACATCTCTTCTGCTTCTGTGATTAAGTCATTACCCAGCAGCTGACGTTCAC
>NW_021285905.1:0-8699 GCF_002162155.2 Triticum dicoccoides
TGTACCAAACGTCACAACATAATTGGGTGACTATAAAGGTGCACTACAGGTATCTCCGAAAGTGTCTGTTGGGTTGACACGGATCGAGACTGGGATTTGTCACTCCGTATAACGGAGAGGTATCACTGGGCCCACTCGGTAGTGCATCATCATAATGAGCTCAAAGTGACCAAGTGTCTGGTCACGGGATCATGCATTACGATACGAGTAAAGTGACTTGCCGGCAACGAGATTGAACGAGGTATTGGGATACCGACGATCAAATCTCGGGCAAGTAACATACCGTCTGACAAAGGGAATAGTAAACAGGGTTGCTTGAATCCTCGACATCGTGGTTCATCCGATGAGATCATCGAGGAGTATGTGGGAGCCAACATGGGTATCCAGATCCCGCTGTTGGTTATTGACCGGAGAGCCGTCTCGGTCATGTCTGCAAGTCTCCCGAACCCGTAGGGTCTACACACTTAAGGTTCAGTGACGCTAGGGTTGTATGAATACGAGTATGCAGCAAACCGAATGTTGTTCGGAGTCCCAGATGAGATCCCGGACGTCACGAGGAGTTCCGGAATGGTCCGGAGGTAAAGAATTATATATAGGAAGTGCTGCTTCGGCCATCAGGAAAGTTTCGGGGTCACCCGGTATTGTACCGGGACCACCGGAAGGGTCCCGGGGGTCCACCAGGTGGGGCCACCTATCCCGGAGGGCCCCGTGGGCTGAAGTGGGAGGGAACCAGCACCTAGTGGGCTGGTGCGCCCCCCTTGGGCCCCCCTGCGCCTAGGGTTGGAAACCCTAGGAAGGGGGGGCGCACCACTTGCCTTGGGGGGCACTCCACCCCCCTGGCCGCCACCCCCTTGGGAGATTCCCATCTCCAGGGCCGGCGCCCCCCCCAGGGGAGCTATATAAAGGAGGGGGAGGGAGGGCGTCTCCCTTCCCCTGCTACACCTCTTCCTCCTCCCGCAGTTGCTTGGCGAAGCCCTGCGGGAGTCCTGCTGCATCCACCACCACGCCGTCGTGCTGCTGGATCTTCATCAACCTCTCCTCCCCCCTTGCTGGATCAAGACGGAGGAGACATCACGCTGACCGTACGTGTGTTGAACGCGGAGGTGCCGTCCGTTCGGCGCTAGGATCTCCGGTGATAGGATCACGACGAGAACGACTACCTCAACCCCATTCTCTTGAATGCTTCCGCACTTGATCTACAAGGGTATGTAGATGCATCTCTCTCTCTCTCTCGTTGCTAGATGAACTCATAGATGGATCTTGGTGAACGTAGAAAAAAATTTATTTTATACAACGTTCCCCAACAGTGGCATCATGAGCTAGGTCTATGCGTAGTTCTCTATTGCACGAGTAGAACACAAATCTGTTGTGGGCGTAGATCTTGTCAACTTACTTGCCACTACTAGTCTTTTCTTGCTTCAGCGGTATTGTGGGATGAAGCGGTCCGGACCGACTGTCGGTGTCAAAACCGGCGGATCTCGGGTAGGGGGTCCCGAACTGTGCGTCTAGGCGGATGGTAACAGGAGACAAGGGACACGACGTTTTACCCAGGTTCGGGTCCTCTTGATGGAGGTAAAACCCTACGTCCTGCTTGATTAATATTGATGATGTGTGTTACAAGAGTAGATCTACCACGAGATCAAGGAGGCTAAACCCTAGAAGCTAGCCTATGGTATGATTGTTGTTCGTCCTACGGACCAAAGCCATCCGGTTTATATAGACACCGGAGAGGGCTAGGGTTACACAGAGTCGGTTACAATGGTAGGAGATCTACATATCCGTATCGCCAAGCTTGCCTTCCACGCCAAGGAAGGTCCTATCCGGACACGGGACGACGTCTTCAATCTTGTATCTTCAGAGTCTTGGAGTCTGGCCGATGATGATAGTTCGGCTGTCCGGACACCCCCTAGTCCGGGACTCCCTCAGTAGCCCCTGAACCAGGCTTCAATGACGACGAGTCCGGCGCGCATATTGTCTTCGGCATTGTAAGGCGGGTTCTTCCTCCGAATAATTTATAGAAGATTGTGCACACCAGGATAGTGTCCGGCTCTGCAAAAATAAATTCCACATACCACCGTAGAGAGAATAATATTACACAAGCTCAATCTGCTGACGTATTTTGTGGCGTGACGTCACACCAAGCCTTTACTTGAATCGTTTTTATTGTACCACCTCAGCGTGTTTAGCAAAGCGGTTTCCTTGGCACGTCTTGTCGAAGCAGAGATCGTGTTCCCCTTATTCCGGGATTCCCATAAATACGGACGTGGGTAACCCAACCGCGCCCGTTGCCATGCCCCCTCCATCGAAGGCGGGTTCCAAACGGTCACGGGACGGCTCTTGGTATTCTTCCTCTTTATAATGAGACCAAGGCCCATCCTGTTCCTTCAATCCTCTATCGAATCTGCCCCTCGCCTCGAGTTCCAACACCCAGGGCTCTAGATTCGGGTACCTTCGATCTTCGACAATATCCGGCGCCGACCTCCGAGGCCGGTGGATGCCCTCCTCCGTCACGGAAGAGGACGTGCTAAAGCTGAGAGACGCCATGTACTTAACCTACGAGATTTCGCATAGGCTGCCTGCCCGAGGGAAAGTTATTCCTACTCCCGAGCTTGGCGAGAGCGTCGTGTTCGTGTCCCACCTCCGTCGGGGTTTAGGCTTCCCGACGGATCCCTTCGTGAGGGGGCTCATGTTTTACTATGGGCTGGAATTCCATGACTTGGCTCCGGTGTCCAGCCTCCACATCTCATCATTCATTGTCGTTTGCAAAGCCTTCCTCCGCACCACCCCTCACTTCGGCTTGTGGCTCAAAACCCTCAACGTGGAGCCGAAGATGATTGAGGGGCGTCCGGCAGAGTGCAGAGGGGCGGTTATAAGCAAGAGGGCCGACGCTCCATGGCCCGAGGGCTCTTTTCATGCGGAGCTCGGCTTGTGGCAACGGGAGTGGTTCTATATCACCGCTCCCAGGCGCAGCAGGCAGAGGCCGCCGCCCGTCTTCCGCTCGGGCCCTCCACAACAGCTGACGTCATGGGTCAACAAGGGGCGCGACTGGGGGCCGTCCAAAGACGTACCCCTATTGCCTGACCGGATTCGAGGTCTCCAAGAAAGGGAGATCAATCTGGTCGTAGTGGTAGAGGTTATGCTGTGCATACTGCCCTGCAAACGTCGCCCCCTCTGCCTGTGGGAATTTAATCCGGAGGGGCCACGAGCTCTTCAACACTTCATGGGTTTGACATCCGCGGAGATGTACAAACTGTTCTTCGAATCGCAAGAGACGCGTCCGGACTTGACCGAGGATGCTGGCCTAAGCTGCCATCGCCCGGATACTCAAGTAAGTAGCCCTGTGTCCGGACACATCGTCCATTTATTTATCGTGGGTTTGCCTTTTAACCAGCTATCCCTTGGACAGGAGTGGATAGCGCAAGCAAAACTGATATGGTGTCCGGCCCCCCTCCCTGAGACCACGCAGGATCCCGTGTTAATCAAAATGTTGGAGGTTGCACCTTCGGAGGAGGGCGAAGGGGGGCACAGGGAAACTACCACCTCTGCCAAGGAGGCTTTCAGTAAGGGAGGAATCGAGAGTCCCTCCTTCCAGGGGGAGAAGATGACCGCTTCCAAAGACCCGGAGGCCAAGGCCTCAAAGCGGGGAAAGAAATCTGTACCGGAAGGTCCTGCGCCGGGAAGAGCCCCGACCGTACTGTCTCCTCGGAGGAATCAGCCCTCCAGCGAGCCGTAAGTAAAAAAGGGGGGATTTTGTAATAGTGGACACCCCTGCTTAATTTCTAAAGGTAACCGAAGTTTTTCACCTTGTAGTTCGGATCTCAGCCCATCTCAGTACAGCTCATCTTCGGGAGACCTTCGTACGGAGATGATGGAGAGCGAAACGCCTCCCTCTGCCGCCCCGTCGTGCGGGGCGGACGACCCTGAGATGTCGTCACGGAGGGTCTCCCCGAGTCCGGCAGGGCCGGAGAGTTCGACACCCATTGGAGTATGGCCGGTGAAGCTGTAGGATTTGCTCAAGAGGGCGTCTATCTCAGAAGATCACCGCACATTAATGAGTACGGTGATTGAGAGGATCTCGTCCTCCGAAAGCGGGTTGTGTGAGGCCGTCGAAAGTTTGCTGACGGGGTTTGAGGTACGCAAAAAATGACATCCCTTTTGACAGTTTTGCACATGAAGTGCGCCCTGTATAGATAGTAGCCCCTGAGACTTGGTATGTTGTTGAAAGCGACAGCGTGCCAAGGATCATAATCTCAGTTATAGATTGTCGCCTTTCCTATGCAGGTGGCGGAACGTTCAGTGGCCAGCCGGACTGATGGAGTTGCCGAGCTGAAAAGGCAACTCGACGTTGCGGATGCGGACATCTCGCTGGTCAATAAACGACTTGATGAGTCACAAGGTATGTGGTTGCTCCGCGGTCGCCTAGTAAGGGAGCTGACGCCCATTCCTTACAATTTGTATGCTTGATGCAGATGGTGCCGCTGCTGCGGAAGACCTTCGAGCAGAGCTTGCTCGGGCCAAGGAGCAAGCCAGAAAAAGCGAGGCGGCTGCCTCGAAGGCAGTAGAAGAGCTAGAAGCCGAGAAGGCTGCTCACTGCCGAAGCAGGGAGGAGATGGCCGGAATGGCCGTGAAATTAAAAGATGCTACCGACCGCCAGGAGGTTCTTGAAGGAGAACGCCGAGCGGAGCAAGAGGGCCTGAAGAAAGCCGACGCCGAAGCCAAGGATGCCCGTAGTGTGATGCGGGCTATGAAGGAGGAGCTACGTTAGGTCGGAGACATTGTGGCTGGAAAGCCCTTTATGCCGTGTAGGAAGTTCACGGATCCAAAGTATGCTCAGCTGGGACGATTGTGCGGTCCGGAGAATCATTATCTGGATTTGGCAGCGACTACGGCGGACGCAGTCGTGCACTTCCGAAGCCAGAAGGATCATGGAATGGAAGAGCTTTTCTGGTCTCAATTCCATAGTCCGGAGTGTCCACTTCCGTTGAGTGGGCTGAGCTGAATAGATTGTCCGGACTTGCCATGACGGATGTGGTCGCTCATCTGTGGCCGGAAAGGCCCAAGCTGAAGAGTTATTTTGGCTTGTTGCAGCAATTCCTTGGGGCGGTGTCGCAGATCGGGGCGATGAAGCAGTCGGCATGCATTGAAGGTGCACGGATGGCTCTCGCCCGTGTTAAGACATACTGGGCGGAGATGGATGCCACCGTTGTTGCATCCCGGAGTTCGGACAAAAGTCGATTCCCCACCGAGCACTATTTTGAGGAAGTCCTGCAGGGCGCTCGTTTAATAGAGTCGTAGTGCTCGAAAGATGTTATGTTTAAATGACATGTATGATTTCTGAGATCATGTTTATAATGCAATAGCTTTTTATACTTGTGCATTCAAGTATTGAACTATCTCCTGTGCGGCCGTATATGTATGTATAATCTGAAAGATGGCAGTCTTGGGCTTCAGCCCCCACGCACATGGTGCGGGGGTGTTTGCAAAAAGAAAATTGCTTTTTCACACTTAATCCAACGTCTTGGTCCTTTTAAGGAGGTGATAGCGTAGCAAACTAGGCAACCGGACTATAATACTTTATCACTTTCACTTAGCCATAGGAGCTCGAACGTGGGGCTACTATATAGCCCCTAGCGGCACTGCGTTTCGCCGAACTCAGGGCGCGTATGTGCCTGACCGGGAAGCGGTCCTTCGTCAAAGCGGAGGAATTCTAAACATTCCAATAGTCGATCGAGTGGTTGACCAGTCTCTCGCTATATCATGACAGTCAGTTTTCGGCTTTCTCTACTGGGGTGCTCGTCCGGCCGAACTGGGGCACAATCGCAGTAGTTCTCCTGGTGCCGCGTTAGCAGATGTAGCAGAACATAAGGCAGCAAAACACAGGAGCCGGGTAAACCCAACATTTGACCAAAGACATGATTCGGAGCTGATGCATATAAGGCCTAACTCGAGACGCCGAACACTCCGTGAGGTATTTGGTCTTTATGATACCGGGCAGAACGATGCCCTAAGCCCCTAGTGTCCAGGTATAGGCGGGAACTTCTGACGCGGACGATGCCAAAACGCCAGCCTCCTCCTCGGCTATGGTAGGCAACCGCAGGATGTGTATCAACAAGAGACAGTAAGAAAGCTTTACGCATGGTCTTAATCTGAAAAGAATCCTTGCAACGGGTCCCTGCTGCACGTCTGCGCCTATGTCTCTGTTGTGCTGTATCCTGGACGGGTGTAGCACGTGCTTCATCTGTAAAAGAGGACTTAGTTTCCAAGAAATATCGTGCAAAAGTTGTATTTAAAATAAAGTATAATTTGGAAGATGAAGAGAGTTGAGCTTTATTGGCTCTCATCATTTATACACGCGGCCCCTTATAAAGGAGGTATGCGGCTGGGAAGCCCCTTGTTTATTTACGCCGGACTCGCCTAACCGTGTCCGAGGTCTGAACGACCTGTTTTGAGGGGCCTTTACCTGCAAGGTCGGATTAGTGTGTGGCTGTCAAAGCAGCCTCACGTTCTCCGTGGTCGAGGAACACTCGGAGTTACTCTTTTAGTGAGATTATGCCGCGTGGACCGGGCATTTTAAGCGTAAGAGACGCGTAATATGGTATTGCATTAAAGCGGGCGAAAGCTTTGCGTTCCCATAGTGCTCGAGGGCCACTATGAAATGGGGCGATATGGAGAGTGAGCTTTTCGCGACGGAGGTTGTCGGTCGAACCGAACACAACCTCTAGTGGTACAGAGCATGTACAATTGGCTTAAAGGCCTGGCGTCACTCCTTTAAAGGGGGTGCTGCTATGGCGAATTTTGGTAGGGTCTATCCCCATTATGCGGACGGTGTCCTGGTATTGCAGGTGTCATACTGTATTTTCGTGTTATCACATGAAGTGAGTTCACTGTTTTGACTTCTAGTGGGAAAGTCTTCTGCTCTCCGGAGTGCTGCTTGTGGGGTTTGTTGCTTTCGCTTGGCGTGTCGAGCCCTTGCGTTCGGCGTTAAGTCAGACGAACTGTTTGAAGACCCAACAATCTCTGTGGGTATGGTTTGCAGGCTTCTCGGAGGTACTATGTATTACGCACAGCCTGTCCAGAATTTTGTTTAGGTTGGATAGCTCGTCACTGTTGTCCTTGAGAGGCAGTGTTTTGTTATTCGGCCGAGAGCTTTTGAATCCGGCGTTGACCGTCGTACTATTTGGGCCATTTTCCATATGCCGGCGCTGATCTTTTTTGCGTCGTGATTTCCCATTTCCATCCCTTACTTCAGATGTATTCGGGTCGCTGGTGCTGCATCTCGCCAGCCAGCTGTCTTTCCCCGCGCAAAAGCGGGTCATGACGCTTGTTAGTGCGGCCATTTTTCTTGGTTTTTCCTGGCCGAGGTGTCTGGCGAGCCATTCGTCTCGGATGTTGTATTTAAAGGCTGCTAAAGCTTCAGCGTCCGGACAGTCGACTATTTGGTTCTTTTTAGTGAGGAACCTGTTCCAGAATTTGCGTGCTGACTCTCCGGGCTGTTGAGTTATGTGACTTAAATCGTCTGCATCTGGACGGCGGACATAAGTCCCCTCAAAATTTGCTCGAAACGCGTCCTCAAGCTCTTCCCAACTTCCAATGGTATTTTCTGGGAGGCTTTTGAGCCAATGCCAAGCTGGCCCTTTGAGCTTGAGGGGTAGGTATTTTATGGCGTGGAGATCGTCTCCTCTGGCCATATGTATATGTAGGATATAATCCTCAATCCAGACTCCGGGGTCTGTTGTTCCGTCATATGCCTCTATGTTTACGGGTTTGAATCCCGCTGGAAATCCATGATCCAATACCTCGTCGGTGAAACATAGTGGGTGTGCAGCGCCCCTGTATTTAGGTGTGCCGTTGTCTTCAAATGCTCGGCGGGTTATGTTTCTTCCTGGAGTCTTCTTTTTTGGCCCATAGATAGACCTGACCGGGTCATCCTTTTTCCGAGGATCTTTATGCTGATCGTGTGCCGGCTTGTGTGCGGCGCCCCTTGCTGCTCTTTGCCTGTCATCTGTTCATCTATCCGGCCAGGCGGCTTCTTCCTTTTTTGACTGCGGGGGCTCTAAGGCCTCCTCGTCAAATTCAGGCAACAGCTTGCGCTTCCGGTAGCTCTTTGTCTAGTGGCTAGCGCCATATTTATCTGCAGTGTTGACTACTTCGCTCCATCTCATTCTGAGTGCGTCCTCCGCTGTTTTGAGATTCCGCTTTTGCTTCTGCAAGCTTCTTGCAGTGGCGACGAGCCGTTTATGAAGGTCCGTATGCTCTAGTGATGTGTTCGGCGTGAGATCGTCTAGGCTCTTGTTTTCGCCGGGGATGGGTTGCTTGTCCAGTTCATCATGTTCGTATGGTTGCTTGGTGGCATATTCGCCGTCCATTGCTTCGCCCTACTCTAGGGCCAGGTCCGTATGGGTGCCGTTTTTATCGAGGCCGGACTTGAGGCGGCGCTTACGTCGCCGTCTTGGTTGTTTGTTGGGGGAGTTGTCCTTCGCCACGTCCCATTTTTCCTCGTTGTCGCTTCCCTTTGGTGTATCCACCATGTATACGTCGTGAGTTGGGGTTGCTTCCCGGTGCCCGATGGGCGTTGGTTCTTGGTCTTCTCTGGCATCGTCGTCCATACCGTCGATGTCTTCGGAGTCGTAGTCTAGCATGTCGGTTAGATCATCGACAGTGGCTACCAAGTGGGTGGTGGGTGGGCTTTGAATTTCTTC
>NW_021285906.1:0-1855 GCF_002162155.2 Triticum dicoccoides
CCCACGAAACGGGTTAGAATCGACAAAGACCGTGAGTGTTCATGACCAACACTTAAACGAACCCTGGGGTTCGTTAATCGTGGAAATCACTCCGAGACCTCAAAACATTGAGTAATAGTCCATGAAACGGGGCAAAATCGACCAAAACTGGGAGTCTTGTTGACCGGCACATAAATGCACCCCGGGGTTAAGTTTGTTAATCGTGGAAATCACTTCGGGACCAAAAAAGAGTGAGTAATAGTCCATGAAACAGGCCAGATTCGGCCAGAACTGTGAGTGTTGATGACCGACACGTAAACGCACCCCGGGGTTCGTCAATAATCGAAATCACTCCGGGACCCCAAACAGTGAGTAATAGTACAGGAAACGGGCCAGAATCGGCCAAAACTACGAGTCTTGATGACCGACACGTAAGCGCACCTTGGGGTTCAACAACTATGTAAATCTCTTCGGGACACCAAAATGGTGAGTAATAGTCCACGAAACGGGTGAGAATTGGCCAAAACTTTGAGTGTTGACGACGGACACGTTAGTGCACCCCGGGGATTTTAATTCGTGGAAATCGCTCTGGGACCCCAAGCCTGTGAGTGATAGTACACGAAACGGACCAGAATGGGCCATAATTGTGAGAGTTGTTGACCGACACGTAAACGCACCCTGGGGTTCATCAATCGTGGAAGTCTCTTCGGGACCCCAAAACTGAGTAATAGTCCAAGAAACGGACAAGAACCAGCCGAGACTGCGAGTCTTGACGACCAACTCGTAAGCACACCTTGGGGTTCGACAACCACGGAAATCTCTTTGGGACCCCAAAATGGAGAGTAATAGTCCATGAAAGAGCCCAGAAATGGATAAACATAGGACTATTGATGAACGATACATAAACGAACCACGGGGTTTGTCAATCATGGAAATCGCTCAGGGACCCGAAATCAGTGAGTGATAGTCCATGAAACGGCGAGAAACGGCCAAAACTGCGAGTGTTGATGACCGACACATAGACGCACCCCGGTGTTCGTCAATTGTGGAAATCACTCTGGGACCCCAAAATAGTAAGTAATAGTCCACGAAACGGGCCAGAATCGGCCCAAAACCGCGATTGTTGATGACCGACACGTAAGAGGACCTTGGGGTTCAACAACCATGGAAATCGCTTTGGGACCTTAAAATGGTGAGTAATAGCCCACGAAACGGGTTAGAATCGACAAAGACCGTGAGTGTTCATGACCAACACTTAAACGAACCCTGGGGTTCGTTAATCGTGGAAATCACTCCGAGACCTCAAAACATTGAGTAATAGTCCATGAAACGGGGCAAAATCGACCAAAACTGGGAGTCTTGTTGACCGGCACATAAATGCACCCCGGGGTTAAGTTTGTTAATCGTGGAAATCACTTCGGGACCAAAAAAGAGTGAGTAATAGTCCATGAAACAGGCCAGATTCGGCCAGAACTGTGAGTGTTGATGACCGACACGTAAACGCACCCCGGGGTTCGTCAATAATCGAAATCACTCCGGGACCCCAAACAGTGAGTAATAGTACAGGAAACGGGCCAGAATCGGCCAAAACTACGAGTCTTGATGACCGACACGTAAGCGCACCTTGGGGTTCAACAACTATGTAAATCTCTTCGGGACACCAAAATGGTGAGTAATAGTCCACGAAACGGGTGAGAATTGGCCAAAACTTTGAGTGTTGACGACGGACACGTTAGTGCACCCCGGGGATTTTAATTCGTGGAAATCGCTCTGGGACCCCAAGCCTGTGAGTGATAGTACACGAAACGGACCAGAATGGGCCATAATTGTGAGAGTTGTTGACCGACACGTAAACGCACCCTGGGGTTCATCAATC
>NW_021285907.1:0-1264 GCF_002162155.2 Triticum dicoccoides
TAATAATCCAAGAAACGGGCCAGAATCGGCCAAAACTGCGAGACTTGACGACCAACACGAAAGCACACCTTGGGGTTCGACAACAATGGAAATCGCTTTAGGACCGTAAAACGGTGAGTAATAGTCCATGAAAGGGACATAATCGACAAAAACCGCGATTGTTGATGACCAAAACATAAATGCACCAGGGGTTCGTCAATCGTGGAAATCCCTCCGGGACCCGAAACTGCGAGTAATAGTCCACAAAACGGGCGAGAATCGGCCAAAACTGCGAGTGTTGATGAATGACACGTAAGTGCATCTTTGGGTTCAACAACTATGGAAATCGCTTCGGGACCCCAAAAAGGTGAGTGATAGTCCACGAAACGGGTCAGAATTGGCCAGAACTATGAGTGTTGACGACGGGCACGTAAACGCACCCCCGGGATCGTGAATCGTGGAAATCGCTCTGGGACCCCAAAACGGTGAGTAATAGTCCACGAGACGGACCAGAATTGGGCAAAATGGTGAGTGTTCATAACCGACACATAAACGCACCCAGGGGATCGCAAATCGTGTAAATCGCTCTAGGACCCCAAAACGGTGAGTAATAGTGCACCAAACGGACCAGAATCGGCCAAAACTGCGATTGTTGATGACCGACACGTAAGCGCACCGTAGGGTTTGTCAATCGTGGAAATCACTTCGGGATGCCAAAACTGTGTAATAGTTCAAAAACGGGCCAAAATCGGCCAAAACTGCGAGTCTTGACGACCAACACGCAAGCACACCTTGGGGTTCGACAAAAATGGAAATATCTTTGGGACCCCAAAACGGTAAGTAATAGTCCACGAAACGGGTCGGAATCAACAAAACCTGCGAGTGTTGATGACCGACACGTAAACGCACCCAGAGGTTCGTCAATCGTGGAAATCACTCCGGGACCCCAAAACAGTGAGTAATAGTCCACGAGACGGCCAGAATTGGCCAAAATTGTGAGTGTTGATGACCGACACATAAACGCACCCCCGGGGTTCATCAATCGTGGAAATCACATCGGGACCCCAAAACTGAGTAATAATCCAAGAAACGGGCCAGAATCGGCCAAAACTGCGAGACTTGACGACCAACACGAAAGCACACCTTGGGGTTCGACAACAATGGAAATCGCTTTAGGACCGTAAAACGGTGAGTAATAGTCCACGAAAGGGACATAATCGACAAAAACCGCGATTGTTGATGACCAAAACATAAATGCACCAGGGGTTCGTCAATCGTGGAAATC
>NW_021285908.1:0-1919 GCF_002162155.2 Triticum dicoccoides
GTTGACCCAGTCAACAGGTCAACAGGGGCCCCGGGCCCACCAGTCAGTGGTCCGAGACGGTGCCTCGTGGGTGCCAGCTCAGCACCCGCCGGAGACGCGCCGGGGCTAACTCCGGCGACCAAAACAACGGCGGCCCCTCGCCGGAGTTGGCCGGAACCGTGCTACGGGGCTCGGTTTCGGGCGTGCGTGGGTGCGCTCGAACGGTCACTCGACCGCGCGTCGAGTGGTGGTGGTGGCATCGCCGGACCTGGCCGGAAACGTCACCGGCGACGAGGTCCGCGGCGTTGCGTTCGGGCGCTGTCGGAAACGAGGCTAGAGGGCACGGGAAGGCACGGGTCCGAGCTCGTTGGGCTCATGGGAGCAAGAGGAGCTCGAGGCCGTGCCCAGGTGAGTGCGACAGGGGCCGTGGCCACGGCGGCGAGGTACACCGCGGCGATCGGAGCCCGGGCACGACGACGAGCTAGTTACCACGCGAGCTAGGAGAGCTAGAGGGCGGAGGAGGGAGGCAGCTCACCTAGCGGCACGCACGAAGGCCGGTGGTAGTTTAGTAGCAGCAGGGGGGGTGTCGCCGGAGTTGGTGAAGAACGCGACCGCCGGAGATGAGGGCGAAGGGGATCCGGTGATTCGGGGTTCCTCCACTCCAGCTGAGGCCTCCGGTGGACGAGGAAGATGACGGAGGCGTCGACGGACACGCAGGCGCGGCGAGGCGGCGACTGTGGCCGTGCGATTCACGGCGGCGAGGCCATGGCGGCGCTCGGTTGCGGTGGGGAAGGAGGGGGAGATGGATCTGGAGGGGAGAGGGAGAGGCGCACGGACCGAGGGGAGAGTGGGGCGAGTGGGAGGGGAGACCGAGGGGGTGCGGCGTCGGTGACCTTATCCCCTCGTCTCGTCGCCGGCGAGGGGGGTTCGGTTGGGACGCGCCCCTGTTCCGACCCGGGTCGGGGGAACAGGGGAAGGGGACGCGGCGCGGGGGCTGGGCCGGCTGGGCCGGCCAGTCTGGCTGCGGGCCAGGGGGATTGGCGGTGGCCGTGCGGGTGGGTTGGGCTGGCTGGTCCAGGGGGCTTCCCCCCCCCTTTTTTTTTGGTTTTTTTTTCCTTTCTGTTTTATTTAGTTTTAGGGCATCTAGGCATTTTATAAAATAGTGTTTGCTTCACCATAATTACCAGTGCAATATTTGGCAACCCCCGAACATTTTCGCTTTGACTTTTGAAAACTTAGGGTGTTTAACACTAATTCATATTTTGAATTAGCAATGATTTTGAACTACCACTTGGTTAGCAACAGTAACACTGGTGACATGGCATCATTATAAGAGTTTTACTGTAGCCTAAATATCCGGGCGTTACAAATCTCCTCCACTACAAGAAATCTCGTCCCGAGATTTAGGAGGTAGAAAGAAACAGTGCGGGGTATTCACCACGCAGGCGATCCTCACGTTCCCAAGTGGCTTCATCTTCAGAATGGTGCGACCACTGGACTTTGAGGAACTTGATCGCCTTCTGGCGTGTGCGGCGTTCAGCTTGGTCAAGAATGCGGACCGGATGCTCTTTATAGGAGAGGTCCTGTTGCAATTCGAGCACTTCATGATCCACTGCTCGGATTGGGTCCTTGAAGCAGCGACGGAGCTGCGACACGTGGAACACATCGTGAACCTGAGAAAGGTTCGACGGAAGCTCCAGTTGATATGCCACTTTTCCACGCCTCTCGAGAATAGTGAATGGGCCAATATAGCGAGGAGCTAGCTTGCCCTTGATCCCGAAGCGGTGAGCACCCTTCATTGGTGTAACGCGAAGATAGGCCTTCTCGCCAGGTTGATAGACCATGTCTTTATGATGACGGTCATAATTACTCTTTTGGCGTGACTGAGCAGTCTTGAGATTCTCGCGAATAATGCGGACTTGCTCTTCGGCATGTTGGAT
>NW_021285909.1:0-1304 GCF_002162155.2 Triticum dicoccoides
TACCTAATCACCTAAGTCTCTAGTCCAGGTTTATCGCCTATTCGGGTTCCATCCATGAGGAGATCCGGCCGGAGTTTCGCTCACAGCCCCAAACGATGTGAACAGGGTTCCCGAGACACCAAACGGGCGCCCGGTACACCGTGCCACGTGCCTACCGCATCACAGCCCACCCCTACGGTCAGCGCTGCGCACGGCCTCCAGCATACTACAAACACCAGAAACTACTTGCAACTCCTGGACAGAGGACAAGGGTGATCAAGAAGCTGAGAGGGTCCATTGGTTTCGGGCCCAATGCGTGGTAGTAGCTGAATCATGGATCACAAACACAGAACTCAGTTCCTGAGGACGGCTGCAATGAGACAACCCACCATGTACTCCTACATGGCCTCTCACCGCTACCTTTACCAAATCGTGTTCACACGCTTAGCTCACACACCGTAGGACATGTTCACACGCCTCTGATTCATCCCCGATGAATCAGGCCTGACTCAACTCTAAGCAGTAGCAGGCATGACAAACAAGCAATGATGAGTAGGCACAACAGGGCTCAAGCAACTCCTACTCATACTAGTGGGTTTCATCTATTTACTGTGGCAATGACAGGTCATGCAGAGGATAAAGGGGTTCAGCTACCGCAGCAAGTAACAGATGAATCGTTGTTGTCCTAATGCAGTAAAAGAGAGCAGGAGCGAGAGAGTAGGATTGTATCGGAATGAACAAGGGGGTTTTGCTTGCCTGGCACTTCTGAAGATAACATTGAGTCTTCATCAGTGTCAACGATCACGTCATCGGCGGTACACGTCTATCGAGAGGGGACAATTACCGGCAAATACAGAAAAACACGATCAATGCAATGCACAATATGATGCATGCTATGACATGGCAATATGAATGTGTTTGGGCTAATGCACCTAAAACCAGATTAAATGAAGTTGGTTTGAATCCAAGATTCAAATTCAAACTCCATATGTGGTTATTTAAATGTCATTCACTTCCTTTGCCCTAAACAGTAGTGATAAGTTGTTCTAACATGCATGAAAATGGTACAGATGGATTCCTTGAATTTTTCTGATAATTTTTCATATATAAATTATTTAATTTGGAGTTACGGTTGAATTTCTATGATTTATTGAAGTTTTAGCTATTTTCTGGAATTTCCTGATTATTTTTAAATCCAGAAAATACTTATTGCGTCAGCCCCACGTCACAGTGACGTCAGCAGGTCAACTGGGCGCCCCAGGTCAAACCTGACGTGTGGGGGCCACACGTCAGTGACACAGGAGCTAATCCCGGTCAAACCCAGC
>NW_021285910.1:0-1136 GCF_002162155.2 Triticum dicoccoides
AAATCACTATAATGGCGAGTGTCTCAAAACTCTTCTTAGCTCAAACTGACAGGATGGGCACGAAATTTTTTTGACCAAATTTTTTTTTTGACTGCCCGGACCCAAAAACTGGAAACGGGTCAAAAAAAAACTTCCTATAATGGCACCTGTCTCAAAACACTCAGAAACACCTAAAAATAGGATAGCCAGAAATTTTTTCGAAAAATGCGTTTTCGAAAATTTTTGGGCCTAAACGGAGCGTGGCTACCCGACTCTTTTTTTTTTCCGAAACCTACTCCGGCAAGGAAACACGAACCGGAATCTAGATGGATCCCGAAAACAAACCTAATAAGCAAGGAACTCGGATTGGTGGTGGATATATGGTGGTGGTATATGGCAGCGGTGGTGGTAGCGGTGGTAGTATATGGATATGGATCGGTGGTGGTATATGGGCACGGATTGGTGGTGGTATATGGATACGAATTCGGAGCGGTGGTTGTAGATGGCAGGGCGATGATGATGGTGCGGCGGCGGCGTGACAACTTATGACCAGAACTCGAAACTCTAAAAGACTAGACTCTAAGACCAGCAACTAGACCGACGATGCAACCGCAAATTCAACAAAGCAAAACCCTAAAAAGATTATGCAAAGGCTCAGATTGGTTCGGATATGATGAACTAACCCTAATTTTTTTTTGTGGCTTTTTCGTGGACTGTAGGTATGAAGAACAGACTCGATCTAAACTACGAAAAATTGTAAAATCTCACCGAGCAACCTGGAAATCTGATACCACTTGATAGAGGCGAGGGACCCGATCTTTCGATGAGATGATGGATATCGCTTTGGTGGAAGTCGACTTTGACGATCCGACTACGAACGTGCGAGGACGTCGCGCCTTAGCAATCGCTAAACCAACTCCGAGAGGTTATTGACCACGCCGGAGCACGATCAACCTGACCACGAGGGTCTGTTTCCTGCGAGCAAACGAAGAACAAGCAAGAAACTAAGATTGCAATCTGGATATTGCGAATATAAGATGAAAGCTTTATTGATCAAGGTGGGGTTCTGTGACGCCTTTGTCTGGTCGTTGAACACAAACGAAGTACGCGAAGTTGCAGCTATGGCGAACTTTTAATCTAAACAAAACCCAAAGTCT
>NW_021285911.1:0-968 GCF_002162155.2 Triticum dicoccoides
AACAGGGTTCCGTGACACCAAACGGGCGCCCGGTTTACCCGGCCACGTGCCTACCGCATCACAGCCCACCCCTACGGTCAGCGCTGCGCACGGCCTCCAGCATACTACAAACACCAGAAACTACTTGCAACTCCTGGACAGAGGACAAGGGTGATCAAGAAGCCGAGAGGGTCCATTGGTTTCGGGCCCAATGCGTGGTAGTAGCTGAATCATGGATCACAAACACAGAACTCAGTTCCTGAGGACGGCTGCAATGAGACAACCCACCATGTACTCCTACATGGCCTCTCACCGCTACCTTTACCAAATCGTGTTCACACACTTAGCTCACACACAGTAGGACATGTTCACACGCCTCTGATTCATCCCCGATGAATCAGACCTGACTCAACTCTAAGCAATAGCAGGCATGACAACAAGCATGGATGAGTAGGCACATCAGGGCTCAAACAACTCCTACTCATGCTAGTGGGTTTCATCTATTTACTGTGGCAATGACGGGTCATGCAAAGGATAAAGGGGTTCAGCTACCGCAGCAAGTAACAAATATGTCGTTGTTGTCCTAATGCAGTAAAAGAGAGCAGGAGCGAGAGAGTGGGATTGTATCGGAATGAACAAGGGGGTTTTGCTTGCCTGGCACTTCTGAAGATAACATTGAGTCTTCATCAGTGTCAACGATCACATCATCGGTATCACGTCTATCGAGAGGGGACAAATACCGGCAACACAGAAGGGAACACAATCAATGCAATGCACAATATGATGCATGATCATGACATGGCAAAATGAATGTGTTTTGGGCTAATGCATCTAAAACCAGATTAAATGAAGTTGGTTTGAATCCAAGATTCAAATTCAAACTCCATATGTGATTATTCAAATGCCATTTAATTCATTTGTCCTAAACAGTAGTGATAAGTTGTTCTAACATGCATGAAAATGGTACAGATGGATTCCTTGAATTTTTC
>NW_021285912.1:0-1109 GCF_002162155.2 Triticum dicoccoides
TTGGAAACACTTCCAACATATATCGTCAGCTCACCTTTAGCTAGTCTCCGTTTATTCCGTAGCTTTTATTTCGAGTTACTAACACTTAGCAACCAAACCGGTATCTAATACCCTGGTGCTACTAGGAGTACTAGTAAAGTACACATTAACATAATGTATATCCAATATACTTCTATCGACCTTGCCAGCCTTCTCATCTACCAAGTATCTAGGGTAATTCTGCTCCAGTGGTTGTTCCCTTTATTACAGAAGCACTTAGTCTCGGGTTTGGGTTCAACCTTGGGTTTCTTCACTAGAGCAGCAGCTGAATTGCCGTTTCATGAAGTATCCCTTTGTTCCCTTGCCCTTCTTGAAACTAGTGGTTTCGTCAACCATCAACAATTGATGCTCCTTCTTGATTTCTACTTTCGCGGTGTCAAACAACGCGAATATTTCAAGGATCATCATATCTATCCCTGATATGTTATAGTTCATCACGAAGCTCTAGCAGCTTGGTGGCAATGACTTTGGGGAAACATCACTATCTCATCTGGAAGATCAACTCCCACTCGATTCAAGTGATTGTTGCACTTAGACAATCTGAGCACAAGCTCAACGATTGAGCTTTTCTCCCTTAGTTTGCAGGGTAAGAAAATCGTCGGAGGTCTCATACCTCTTGACGTGGGCACGAGCCTGAAATCCCAATTTCAGCCCTCGAAGCATCTCATATGTTTCGCGATGTTTCGAAAACGTCTTTCGTGCCTCAACTCTAAACCGTTTAACTGAACTATCACGTAGTTATCAAGACGTGTATGTCCGATGTTCACAACATCCACAAACGACGTTTGGGGTTCAGCACACTGAGCGGTGCATTAAGGACATAAGCTTTCTACTGATCGCATAATCGCTACTATCAACTTTCAACTATAATTTTCTCTAGGAACATATCTAAACAGTAGAACTATAGCGCGAGCTACGACATAATTTGCAAAAGGTCTTTTGACTATGTTCAGGATAATTAAGCTCATCTTATGAACTCCCACTTAGATAGACATCCCTCTGGTCATCTAAGTGATCACATGATCCGAGTCAACTAGGCCGTGTCCGATCATCACGTGAGACGGACTAGT
>NW_021285913.1:0-1457 GCF_002162155.2 Triticum dicoccoides
TTGTGGTATTTGCAAAGGTGGTGGCACGTCTCCCGCGATCGACAAAGCCCATGAATTGACTCTGGATCCTGGCATGATTAGTAGAACAAGAAACAAAACCCAAAAATAATGTTCCTATAACTACTAGGATGTGGTGGTAAAACGCTCACAGTAAAGCAAATATCAATGTCTTACAAGTTCTTACCATGCAGCAGGCGGTGATCGGCAACCAGCGGTGTCAAGTAACTCCGAATATTGAGTAAAGCGATTGCCAGGGGAGCGTACGTATACACAGTGTAGAAATATGTGGAGCTGGGTTGGCTATATATGGTAGCAAAAGATTAGCAATAATCAATTCAAAGATGCAATGTTGAATAAACGCTCAACGACGGTACTGTGCTGGTCCTAGGCTAGACCGGACTAGAGACGCGAGCCTAGAACACTAATGAGGTCACGGCGTAGCACAACTAGCATCAATGAAGGATACTAAGTAGCTCTTGACAGCAAGATATAAGTGAAAATCACAACGGTAGTGAAGATAATGATGAAAAACAACTGCCAAGCAGGATATACAACAACTCTCTCTCCAACTTTCCTCTTGAAAAGTTTGAGACAATTTTCTGATAAATTCTTTCAAAGAATGCTACTAACTCAAGCTTTCCAATGCAAAAATAATCACTCAATTCCGAGTTGATATGAGGAGTCAAAGAATTCTAAAACTGGCCTGAAAAATTGGAACAAGTTGTGTTCACGAACTTCGGAGGGCAAAAAGACCTATTTAGAAGCCGATTTTGAGGTGTCAAATATTGAACTAGCTTCTGCAACTATTTAGATGCGGCTCGTCGCTATCTTCAATTTAAGTACTCACGGAGCCAAAACTGACTTCGTATGAGGAAGATACACCTGTTTTACTGAACAGTGCGCAAAACAGATTCCAATCCGAATTCAGGTACGAGATTGATTCTAGATAGATCCAAATTTTTTTTCTTCTCTCTTTTTTTTCTCACGGCTTTTTTTTCTTTTCCTTTCTTTTTTTTCTCTGACTTTTTTTTTTCTCTCGTTTTTTTTCTCTATCTTTTTTTCTCTCTCCCTCTTTCCAAAACAAACTAGATAAGATGTAGATTGGATCAAGCGAAGATGGGAACGATCTCAACTATGATTATGACAATGAACGGTGGGTAGCACGTGGAGGAAATTGATGTATGGGTGGTGGACAGCGGAAGGGATAACGATGCAGCGGCGACGTGACTAATGTGAACAGAACTCGAAACTCTAAACGACCTAGACACTAAGACCAGCAACTCGACACGACGATGCAACCGATAATTCAACTATGCAAGCAATGAAAAGAAAATTGCAAAGGCTCAGACTGGCTTGGACAAAGGATGAATAGATCTAACTCTTTTTTGTGGATTTTTCTTGGACAATAGGTAAGAAAATAAATCTAATCTAGGAAAAACTGGAAATTCTCACCGAGC
>NW_021285914.1:0-1261 GCF_002162155.2 Triticum dicoccoides
TGAGCCATATGTATGTGTTGTTCCTACCTTGCTATGCCTGCTATGCTTAGAGTCGTGTCAGGTCTGGTTCATCTGGGTGATGGGCTAGAGTGAAATGATTATGTCGGTAATGAGAGTGGTGTGGTGAACACGATTTGGTAAAGGTATCGATGAGAGGCCATGTAGGAGTACATGGTGGGTTGTTTCATTGAAGCCGACCTTAAGCACTGAGATCTGTATGTGTGATTTAAGAATCAGCTACTACCATGCATTGGGCCCGAAACCAATGGACCCTCTCGGCTTCTTATTCACCCTAGTTCTCCGTCCAGGAGTTGCAAGTAGTTTCTGGTGTTTGTAGCCTACTGGAGGCCGTGGACAGCGCTGACCGTAGGGGTGGGCTGTGATGCGGTAGGTACGTGGCACGGTGTACCGAATACCCGTTAGGTATCTCGGGAACCCTGTTCACATCGTTCGGGGCCATATGGGAAACCTCGGCTGGACTCCCTGCGGATGGAACCTGGATAGGCGATAAACCTGGACTGGAGGCTTAGGTGATTAGGTAGGTCGTGGCCGACACCCACGTTGGGCTTCCGCTTGAAGGTTGCCGAGTACATGTCGTGTAAAACGACGGTAAGTGGTGAGAGCGTGTATGAAGGAGTACACCCCTGCAGGGTTAACATGATCTATTCGAATAGCCGCGTCCGCGGTAAAGGACTACTTGGTTGCCTATACAGTTCATAGACAAGTAAATGGAAACTACTAAAAGCCTCAAGATAAGTGTGAGTGCCGAGGATGGCTCTTCCGTAGGAAGACGGAGGTGGAGCCTCGGTAGTGTATTGAAGTGGTGAGTAGTGGACTCGTGTGCGCAAAACCATTTCAAGTTGGAGTATCGTAGGATAGCCTAGCCAAGAGTCAAAGATGGCTTGCTGCAATAACTCCACCAACCCTTCTTGATACTATGCATGTATGTAGGATCTGATGTAAGTCTTGCTGAGTACCTTTGTACTCATGTTGCTATAATCTACATTTTTACAGAAGACGCTGCAACCCCTTCTGATGGGTTCTATGTAGACGTTGACATCAACGAGTAGGCTAAAGACCCAGGTGGTGACCCTGAGCTTGTGAAGGACCACGTAGTATAGCTAGGCTTTCCAAGCCTCTTTTATTTTACTAGTTGTCTGTACTCAGACAATGTACTTCCGCTGCTGGTTTGTATGACTGTATGACTTGTATGTTGGGTCGTGAGACCCGTACCTTGGTGTATGTTATGTATGGCTCCCTG
>NW_021285915.1:0-1620 GCF_002162155.2 Triticum dicoccoides
GTTCATCGTAAACGGAGTTCACTCGAATCTTTTATGATGTTTTCGATGTTGGAGGTTATGTCGGTTCTTCTCAGTTGGAGGTTTCGCTCCTTTCTTTGTTGGCATACCTCCCCTGCCTCTTCTTACTATATTATCGGTTCTTGTTTGGTTCTTCTCTTTGTGAGTTTTGGACCTTATGGTCATCTCGGTGACAAGCTTGAGTTCATCGAAAACAGAGTTCACTCGCATCTTCAATGATGTTTTCGATGTTGGAGGTTATGCCGGTTCTTCTCAGTTGGAGGTTTCACTCCTCTATTTGTTGGCATACCTCCGCTGCCTCTTCTTACTATATTATCAGCTCTTGTTTGGTTCTTCTCTTTGTGAGTTTTGGAGCTTATGGTCATCTTGGTGACAAGCTCGAATTCATCAAAAACGGAGTTCACTCGCATCTTCTATGATGTTTTCGATGTTGGAGGTTATGCCGATTCTTCTCAGCTGGAGGTTTCACTCCTCTATTTGTTGGCATACCTCCCCTGCCTCTTCTTTCTATATTATCGGTTCTTTTTTGGTTCTTCACTTTGTGTGTTTTGGAGCTTATGGTCATCTTGGTGACAAGCTCAAGTTCATCGAAAACGGAGTTCAGTCGCATCATCTATGATGTTTTTGATGTTGGAGGTTATGTCGGTTCTTCTCAGTTGAAGGTTTCACTCCTCTACTTATTGGCATACCTCCCCTGCCTTTCTTACTATATTATTGGTTCTTGTTTGCTTCTTCTCTTTGTGAGTTTTGGAGCTTATGGTCATCTTGGTGACAAGCTCGAGTTCATCGAAAACGGAGTTCACTCGCATCTTCTATGATGTTTTCGATGTTGGAGGTTATGCCGGTTCTTCTCAGTTGGAGGTTTCACTCCTCCATTTGTTGGCATACCTCCCTTACCTCTTCTTACTATATTATCGGTTCTTGTTTGGTTCTTCTCTTTGTGAGTTTTGGGGCTTATGGTCATCTTGGTGACAAGCTCCAGTTCATCGAAAACGGAGTTCACTCGCATCTTCTATGATGTTTTCGATGATGGAGGTTATGCTGGTTCTTCTCATTTGGAGGTTTCACTCCTCTATTTGTTGGCGTACCTCCCCTACCTCTTCTTACTATATTATAGGTTCTTGTTTGGTTCTTCTCTTTGTGAGTTTTGGAGCTTATGGTCATCTTGGTTACAAGCTCGAGTTCATCGAAAATGGAGTTCACTCGCATCTTCTATGATGTTTTCGGTGTTGGAGGTTATGCCGGTTCTTCTCAGTTGGAGGTTTCACTCCTCTATTTGTTGGCATACCTCCGCTGCCTCTTCTTACTATATTATCAGTTCTTGTTTGTTTCTTCTCTTTGTGAGTTTTGGAGCTTATGGTCATCTTGGTGACAAGCTCGAATTCATCAAAAACGGAGTTCACTCGCATCTTCTATGATGTTTTCGATGTTGGAGGTTATGCCGGTTCTTCTCAGTTGGAGGTTTCACTCCTCTCTTTGTTGGCATACCTCCCCTGCCTCTTCTTACTATATTATCGGTTCTTGTTTGGTTCTTCTCTTTGTGAGTTTTGGAGCTTATGGTCATCTCGGTGACAAGCTTGAGTTCATCGAAAACGGAGTTCA
>NW_021285916.1:0-1981 GCF_002162155.2 Triticum dicoccoides
TCCATTTGGTCAAAGCAAATAAAGTGTACAAGACAGGAGTAACCAATGGCATAAAAAAAGTAGAACACAGAAAATACAACATATGAAACAGAAACAGAACATACTCATGCAGGGGATGATAAGAAGTTGGCCAGAGTTTGCACTGTTCCTCCCATTCCTCTTTCGACATAGCAGGATAGCTGGCAACCTGTGGAAGACATTGCAAATATCAAATATCACCATACGACAGGCTTCACCTGTAAAAAGATCCAGTTCATTCTATATTGATACATGACGACTGATAACTATTTGGCTACAGCTTTATCTACTATCATTATGATCCACATTTTTTGCAAAACAAAATACAATGTATTTAACCAATGCTCCTGATGTAAGTGCATTCCGGACTATGTAATGCATTTCTATCAGACTGACAACAGGTCAGACACAGAAAACTTGGTGGTTGCCGCGCAGATCAAACTAGAGACTACATTTTCATCCATGATGAGTGCATAATAAATCTCACGAAGGTTACTGGATAGTACTCTCTCTGTAAAGAAATATAAGGCCTTTTAGATCACTAAAGTAGTGATCTAAACGGTCTTATATTTCTTTACAGAGGGAGGAACTAGCAGGTAGCCATTTTAATGTGCTTATTTGGACAAAGTGAAAAGCTGACCCAAAGTGATAGGAGTTCAATTCCACAAGGATACTTACTTTTGCAATGAAAGGACTCAACTGGTAAGCCTTCACTACCTTCTGTACAGCCTCAGGAAACCCATTCTTACCACTTTCAGATTCAGTGGAAAGGCATAAGATGATCGATAACTCGGATTTTTCTGTCAAAGTAATAGAAATAAGGAAAAAATACACAGGGAAGAGAGAGCACCAAATTTTTTTGACATACTCCTACTGGTCACATGTTATACAGAGCTTTCAACATGGTGAGTTGCTCATTTTATATATATATATATATATATATCCAACCTATAGATGGTTGTGCTAGCATTAGTTGACTATTAATAGCTCTGACATGGTAAGCTTGGAAGTATATATGGAGCTATACAATGGCTTCAGTGATCATGTGCTCCATTTTATGACATTATGAAAGTATGCACTCAAAGGGCAAACAGAAAATAATAGAGAACTAGATAAAAGTGTATATACTACCACACTGAATACGACGACGCACCCGCTTAACATGCCGCAGATTCTCCAGTGGGCACACCTGATTAAGTTGCCTGAAATGTCACTCACACTAACAAGTCACTGCCTAGAATATTACCAAAATGATTTTTAAAGTTTGTGTCCACACAAGCCAACAACATTCACATAATAGCACTTAAGCATGGAATTGTGAAACAAAATACAATTACAAATTAAACAAAAAGTGGGACTCGAATTTTATGTCACTTTTCTATGTAGATAAATTTACTAATCCACAATTCCACTTTTGTGAACAAAATTGCCACTTGAACAATAAAATTATTTTATTTACTTTTGAAATTTGTATCCACAAGTTGTGGTCTAAAACTTGAATTCAAAAGGTTACTAAGCTGTATTAAGCAAATATGAATTGAAATTGAATTCCTCTTTATGCTGTAATCGGCCGAACACGACAGCTATTTTTTACTCAGAGTTAGCATTAAACAAAAAAAACATCATTCCAAAGGTACACCATTGAATAAAAGCAATCCTTAAATATTAATATGTTCTTGCCATCAATTAGTTTGACAAAAAAGAAGGAATAGTCAGTAATACTGTCCACAGAATAACCTTGTTAGTTGCAATCCTCTACTGATAAATCCTAACCAAAAATACCAGCTGAATAAACAACGAATAGGAGCAAATTCATGTACCTAATGACAGTATTGGCTACCTTGGATTCAATCTTCGCAGCCACAACATCAACTGGCAACGAAAGGAAAAAAAGAATAGTGAGAATATGGTAATAGAATAGCAACAAAAACAACTATAGTAATAAATTAGTAATTAAAAGAGG
>NW_021285917.1:0-1975 GCF_002162155.2 Triticum dicoccoides
TCCATTTGGTCAAAGCAAATAAAGTGTACAAGACAGGAGTAACCAATGGCATAAAAAAAGTAGAACACAGAAAATACAACATATGAAACAGAAACAGAACATACTCATGCAGGGGATGATAAGAAGTTGGCCAGAGTTTGCACTGTTCCTCCCATTCCTCTTTCGACATAGCAGGATAGCTGGCAACCTGTGGAAGACATTGCAAATATCAAATATCACCATACGACAGGCTTCACCTGTAAAAAGATCCAGTTCATTCTATATTGATACATGACGACTGATAACTATTTGGCTACAGCTTTATCTACTATCATTATGATCCACATTTTTTGCAAAACAAAATACAATGTATTTAACCAATGCTCCTGATGTAAGTGCATTCCGGACTATGTAATGCATTTCTATCAGACTGACAACAGGTCAGACACAGAAAACTTGGTGGTTGCCGCGCAGATCAAACTAGAGACTACATTTTCATCCATGATGAGTGCATAATAAATCTCACGAAGGTTACTGGATAGTACTCTCTCTGTAAAGAAATATAAGGCCTTTTAGATCACTAAAGTAGTGATCTAAACGGTCTTATATTTCTTTACAGAGGGAGGAACTAGCAGGTAGCCATTTTAATGTGCTTATTTGGACAAAGTGAAAAGCTGACCCAAAGTGATAGGAGTTCAATTCCACAAGGATACTTACTTTTGCAATGAAAGGACTCAACTGGTAAGCCTTCACTACCTTCTGTACAGCCTCAGGAAACCCATTCTTACCACTTTCAGATTCAGTGGAAAGGCATAAGATGATCGATAACTCGGATTTTTCTGTCAAAGTAATAGAAATAAGGAAAAATTACACAGGGAAGAGAGAGCACCAAATTTTTTTGACATACTCCTACTGGTCACATGTTATACAGAGCTTTCAACATGGTGAGTTGCTCATTTTATATATATATATATATCCAACCTATAGATGGTTGTGCTAGCATTAGTTGACTATTAATAGCTCTGACATGGTAAGCTTGGAAGTATATATGGAGCTATACAATGGCTTCAGTGATCATGTGCTCCATTTTATGACATTATGAAAGTATGCACTCAAAGGGCAAACAGAAAATAATAGAGAACTAGATAAAAGTGTATATACTACCACACTGAATACGACGACGCACCCGCTTAACATGCCGCAGATTCTCCAGTGGGCACACCTGATTAAGTTGCCTGAAATGTCACTCACACTAACAAGTCACTGCCTAGAATATTACCAAAATGATTTTTAAAGTTTGTGTCCACACAAGCCAACAACATTCACATAATAGCACTTAAGCATGGAATTGTGAAACAAAATACAATTACAAATTAAACAAAAAGTGGGACTCGAATTTTATGTCACTTTTCTATGTAGATAAATTTACTAATCCACAATTCCACTTTTGTGAACAAAATTGCCACTTGAACAATAAAATTATTTTATTTACTTTTGAAATTTGTATCCACAAGTTGTGGTCTAAAACTTGAATTCAAAAGGTTACTAAGCTGTATTAAGCAAATATGAATTGAAATTGAATTCCTCTTTATGCTGTAATCGGCCGAACACGACAGCTATTTTTTACTCAGAGTTAGCATTAAACAAAAAAAACATCATTCCAAAGGTACACCATTGAATAAAAGCAATCCTTAAATATTAATATGTTCTTGCCATCAATTAGTTTGACAAAAAAGAAGGAATAGTCAGTAATACTGTCCACAGAATAACCTTGTTAGTTGCAATCCTCTACTGATAAATCCTAACCAAAAATACCAGCTGAATAAACAACGAATAGGAGCAAATTCATGTACCTAATGACAGTATTGGCTACCTTGGATTCAATCTTCGCAGCCACAACATCAACTGGCAACGAAAGGAAAAAAAGAATAGTGAGAATATGGTAATAGAATAGCAACAAAAACAACTATAGTAATAAATTAGTAATTAAAAGAGG
>NW_021285918.1:0-2841 GCF_002162155.2 Triticum dicoccoides
AGTAAGACAGCGACACGGCAACTGACCTACAGCAGCCTACTCCTAGGTAGGTATATATAGGTTGTCGGCGCCTGGTTGGGCTTCAGTCACGAGCGCGTGGACGTGTCCGAAACGGCGAGTTGGGTCGATGGACGGTAGCTGCTCTAGTCCCAATGAAACGGTCCACGTGGTGTGCTCGTTTGGAGAACCTGGCACGGCGACGGCATGCATGCATGCATGTGTTAAAGAATAGAATAGTTGCTTATTAATTAAGCTAATTAAGATTAAGTTAATCATTAGATAGGTTGCTTGGTTCTCAAGCAACCATGTACTTCCTTGGCTTTCAAGGCAACTATGTAATTCCTTGGCTCTCAAGTAAGTATATGCTTACTTGACCGCTAAGCATCATGTGTACTTCCGCCTGGGTATAAATACCTCACTTTTATCATTAATAAAGAATGATGGATCATCTTTCATTTAAACTCTCTCGTTCTTTACTTTCTACCTTAAAACACGTTATCAGCGCGCTCTACCGAAAGTGAACGAGAGGACGGAGACAACAACTCTGCGCAATCTCCAATTCCGGCCACTACGCACATCATGTCCTGAAGCGCTACCAGCGAAACTGTACCAAGAGCAAGTTGGGCATCTCTGCTGATCGGTGGAGAAGTCATTCTCCACGCCGCTTACTCAAGAGTTTGAGACGATGCACACACCCGTGCAAGAGATCAATCAGGAGAAAGCAAATTCAATGTCTTCTGTGATTAACATCAATGATCTAACAACTAATAATTATTATTATTTTTGTATATGCTATGCACTCACGAGAGTCACTTCAAACCGAGTGTTTGTCAACACGAGAAGAAATCATCTCTTCCACGGACCACGGCAGGACACTATCATCAGCCAGCACCAAGCCAGCAACTCCGGCGGTCTTCAACCCCGACGAACTTCACGAGAGTAAAATACAGAAGGGAACCAGGTGCTTCTTTTCAATTTTAATCCTGCATATACAAAACGCTATGAGGAATTAGTACTTTTGGCTCTCGCCGCACGCAGCAGCACAGATGCATCGACATCGGTGTGCGAGGCGCTGGGCGCGACCCTCCCGGACGCGGCCGGTGCGCTGCGGCGGTGACTCCAGCGCGGCCCCGGACGAATCCCTGCCGGCGGCAGCGGAAGGTGTGCGCCCGGCCAAGGCCGCAGCAGCAAGGAGCGGCGTCGGGGCTAGCTCTCCGGCGTATTAGGCACAGGTGATGGTCTCTGTGTTGAACTGTACTAGTGGGATCGAATCAATCGATTTATGTCCACACACATGAAGCGATAACAACCCTATCTCTTCACCATTGTTCACCTAGCCCTTCCATTTTTGGTTATCTACAGAAACGTAAATGGAGCCATCAGGCTATTTGGACATTACAGTTTACCATCAGCCATATCATTCACATACCAAGCCTTCGATTTTAAAACAAATATATATGCCAGACCCATGTCTTAAAAAATTGCACATAATTTTACCACATGTAAAATTCCATTTGAAGCCTTCATGGGCTTCATATACTGCAAGCACATACTAGACATTCGTGCAGACATGTACTACAGCAGTAGTATTATAGCAAAATGAACATTTTGTTTACATTGTAGACATTGTTCTTAAAGAATTTAAGACATCTTTTATGTCTTACACCTAGCATTACATGTGATTTATGACAACAACTATGATTTTGCTATAGAAATTTAATTTTCTTGCAAATTCAAACAAGAATTATAGTGTGTCATACTTAATATGATTAGCCCAAATTTTATTTGTGAATCACAAGGTATTGGTGGCATCTACTGCATCATTTGCAGATTGTCCACCTATACTGTGAGGTCTACATCTTGTCATATTAACAAGGTGATTACCTTCAAAGTGCTCTTCCAAATATTAATATTATAGCAAACACCAGGTAATAGAAATCATGAGCATCTACTGACAAAAATCAGATTATGCATTCTATTACTACCAGATCTACATCGCATTCGGTGATTATCTTCAAAGTGTTATCCATATAATTTGTGGTATACACATAAGACCCCGATAGCATCAGCTATATTTATAAAGTTTGCTCATCAGAAGTATTTGTTGTTGTTCACTAAAATGGTTTACTCTCACAGTAAATACTATTCATGTGAATCACTATATGCCGAAATGGTAATCTTGTGTTATTTCAAGCCTCACTTTGCTTGAATATGTCATAGAAAATTATGCAAATATTTGCATACCTTGGTAATTACCTTCTATTACATTGGTAAAATGCATGACAGTTGAGCATATGTCACTATTTCTTATTATAGTGTCGTCCATTCATTAAGATGGACACCATAATTTATAGAAATGATTAAGTGTCTCAAACACTATTACAAGATCCACATCACATTTTTGGTTGTTATTTTATAGTGACTAACCAATGTTAAAATTACAAAGTCCATGTTTTGGCCGTGACTCTAAAGTCACACCTTTTTCCTCAAGAAAGAAGGCCCAAACATTAGCAATGATTTCGTCGCTTGCACTATATTGAAGGTTTTACACCCCCATGTTCACCAAGCATCACCTTGGCGGATTGTGCTCAACAAGATCATTTCATCCATATATATCTTGTACTCCAAGAAGTAAATTAAATAATGCATGATCATTTCATGTAACACATGACTATTCTATTGATAGCTAAATATGCACATATGCATTTTATATATCAGTAACTTCACTTAGTTCTCAAACTAAGTATATAATGGATGAATACTTATTCATCTCCAATATTTCACTTAAGAGAAACATGCTGCCATGAGCACATCACGAATGATCACCCATTCATTTTTTTT
>NW_021285919.1:0-3400 GCF_002162155.2 Triticum dicoccoides
GAGAGAGAGAGAGAGAGAGAGAGAGAGAGGTGGATTTGGGGACGGTGGAACAAGATAAGGAATGACATGGATGTTTTTAGCCGGCTGGGGCCCATGCCAAGTGTCACAAGCGCACATGGCCAACGGAGTCTCTAGCCGGTCGACCAGCGAAGAACATTTCCCATAGTTAAAGGGAAATGATTGGGATCACCCGGCCTATCACAGCCATGCTGTCGCCAAACACACTCGTTGCATCGTTGCTGCCGCCGGCAAGAGAGCGCTCCGCTGTCACGGTCGTCGGCCGCCTCCATCACTTCTGAGCAGAAAAAAAACTGCAACAATAACTCAATTGCCAAAAAAAAATCTGAACTTGACCTATGTTGCATAAAATTCTACAACATGACCCATTTTCCAGAAAAGTTCTGAACAAGACCTGTGTTGCAAGAGCATAGAGTGACACTTGGTGCTCAATCAATCAGATCCGATGGATCGCGAGGCGGCGGATCTTTTAAAAAGATCTACCAACTGCCCCGTAGCAGCGCCAATAGTGAAAGATATAGGAAAATTGAAGCCAAAAGACACAGTGAAATAGTTCTTTGATTTTATTGCGATATTTTTCACGTAAAAAATCTTCACTTATGAACACTAGAGTGTCATAACTCGTCGTCAGCCTTATTCCAAGTTCAAGAAAACCCTTTTATTCAAGCCAATTATGAACTTCGAGAGAGCAAAATGCTTGATTTTATTCCACATAAACCTCCAATGTGGTATAGAACAAAGGAGGACGTGGAGACCACACAATTGATAGTTTTTAGGCATTCAAGTTGCACATCATGGAACCTAAAATTGGAAACAAAAAGTGCAACTCTAGGACTAAAACATACAACTTCTCAACTGCACCTTTCTACAACTAAAGGTATATTTCCAAATTGTACATCCACCTAAGTAGCATTAAGGCATCAAATATCAGTCTTTTACTAAGTAACATGAATTTCTGGTCTGACAGAAAAATTGATGGTCCTTGCGACGATTTGCGTCTTCTTTTCTCCTGCTTCGAAGGCCTTTTTTGTTTGAAGGGCTTCATAATCCTACTAAATTTTCTAAGGGTGTGTCTAGGGCACATCTAGATGTGCCCTAGTTATTGCACATCTAAGTGAATGAATCAAGCACAAAAAGGAAAATAGAAAAGAAAAAGAAAATATTCACACGAATCTTGACGTAAGATCAATGAAATATGATTTAGATGTGCAATACTTATGGCACATCTAGATGTGCTTTAGCAAAACTGATTTTCTAAAGTTTTTCCTTTGTTGTAATTATTTCAGCTTCGAAGTGACTTGGCTAATACTATTTAACGGCGTACAGGACTAAATCAAAAACAACTAAACTTGAGAATTAAAGAATAGGCTAGAAATAAGCAGAGCCAATATAGTGAATAAACAACCTAATTAAAATGGTTTCAACTCTACGTACCTCGAGAAAATCATAGTTACAGAAAACGGTCTTAAACATGCGCAGATAAAACAAAACGATCATGCACGCTACTCTAGAAAACGACCGTGTTGCCCTAGTAGGATAACTAAATTAAGATGAAGATCAATCTTTCTTGACGAAATCTGACAGCTTGTTCAGCCAAAAGTGTTGCTTGCGGGTGCCATTGCTAATAATGTACTCGCGAAACAAGTTCATCGTCGTCGGCGTGATCCCGCGCAGCTCCAGGTAGTTGTGGAATGACTTCTTCAGATTCTCATCGAGATTACTGTACCAGATCCGCAAATTAAGAGAGCATTTAATCAATTTGTCGGTGGTGGGCAAAATATATGAATTAAGCTAGGTTCAGTTTTGGTACTTACTTGAAACCGTCATACTTATACATATCCTCCAGTAGCTCCTGCTCTTTTGGCGAACCCCCGGGCGTCATATTCATGGAACAGATGATGACGTCGTCCGGATACGCAACACAGGTGAATTGAAGTTTATAGCCATTGCTCTTGGAGACGATGACATCAAAGGTGAGGCTAGGTCTTGAGGCCTTCTTCTCACCTTTGCCATGTTCCAGCTGCATGAGTAAGGATTACAAAGACGATTTTCCATCCGTCTCAAGGCAGTCCGTACGAGTCACAACCTCAATCTTCTCGTCCTCAAAAGTTCTTCTAAGAGTAATGTATCTTTTAAAATCGTAGCCAACAAAGTATCTGTTTACACTGACTTCGAAGGGGAAGCAACCCGCGGTATCCTCCATCTGTTTTACAATGGGGAAAAAATTGAGGGCATGAACAACAAAAACCCGCTAATCACCACTATGTGTCTCACGCATGATTAATTAATTACATAAAATACTACTCCCTCCGTCCCATAATGTAAGATATTTTTTGACACTAGTAGACAACATGCTTTTTCAAAGGGAACGGGGATCATCATCGCATCGGTGAAGAGATCGATCTGCGTATATTCAGTGCACGTACCTCGGCGATACGGAGCGGCTCGGAGGACTTGACGGCAGAGTCGATGCCGTGGAGGAGCTGGTGCTCGAAGGAGGCGTTGCTGAGTGAGTCGGTGGCGGCCCGGAGTGAGTCCAGTGCGGCGGCCCAGGCGCTGGAGCCATGCTCGGCGTTGACGGTGTCCATCGCGGCGTTCATTAAGGCCGTCTTCGCAGCGCAGATGGAGGAGGACGAGCTGTGCCTGATCATCGGGAACGGCGGGGCCATGGGGCGGAGCAGCTGCGAGGAGGCTCGGCGGAGGATGGGAAGGGAGGAGGCCCGGCGGGAGGCGGCGAGGAGGGCCATGGCGCAGCGTATGCGTTGCAGACTCGAAGCCGTGCACAGGGTTTCCCCTCGATCTAGTATATCTTTCTTGAAGCTTCAAGAATTTAAGAGGGTTTTAGAAGAATTAATGGAGGGGTTTTGCTTGTAGGAGGACGTGGTTTACTGGGCCCATGTGTCAGACATGCAGTTTCGAATCTCCACGATGTGCTTTGCTTCTTGAACAAGTAGGAGCAGATTTGACCTTTTTTTAAGAGTGTCCAATGATCAGACGTCTGTTTTTGTATTTGATTTGTCGCTTTTTCTAGCCATTCACGGTTTGACATGTTTCTGCACTGGTACTCCGTCTAGAGTCTTCAGACCCATAAAGCAACTCTTCTTGTCCTAGCGCCCAAGTGCCTAAATTGCACATGCACTCGCACGCGGATGAATGACTATTGCTAGTAATATATAGAGATGATCATAAAAGAAGGCATTGTGGAGAGAATAAGGAGGCATGGTAAAGGATCAGGGACATGGCGCAAGCCCCATGGATCAGTGACGTGGCGCTATCCAGACACTTGCTACCTGGCGGGCATCCCTAGGGTGCTTAATGGCCTGATGACAATGATGATAGCACACACGTATGCGTTTCCAGGAAAGGGGATTATTATGTGGCA
>NW_021285920.1:0-1011 GCF_002162155.2 Triticum dicoccoides
TTTAGACCGGCGTGCTGGCCTCTCTGTTTTGCCTAGGTGGGGCTGCGACGTGTTGATCTTCCGAGGCCGGGCATGACCCAGGAAAGTGTGTCCGGCCAAATGGGATCGAGCGTGTTGGGTTATGTGGTGCACCCCTGCAGGGAAGTTAATCTATTCGAATAGCCGTGATCTTCGGTAACAGGACGACTTGGAGTTGTACCTTGACCTTATGACAACTAGAACCGGATACTTAATAAAACACACCCTTCCAAGTGCCAGATACAACCGGTGGTCGCTCTACCTCAGGGATATGAGGAGAGGATCGCCGGGTAGGATTATGCTATGAGATGCTTTTTGGAGATGTTACTTGGAGATGCTACTTGGAGGACTTCAATCTACTCTCTTCTACATGCTGCAAGGCGGAGGCTGCCAGAAGCGTAGTCTTCGATAGGACTAGCTATCCCCCTTTTATTCTGGCATTCTGCAGTTCAGTCCACCGATATGGCCTCCTTACACATATACCCATGCATATGTAGTGTAGTTCCTTGCTTGCGAGTACTTTGGATGAGTACTCACGGTTGCTTTCTCCCCCCTTTTTCCCCTTTCCTTTCTTTCTGGTTGTCGCAACCAGATGCTGGAGTCCAGGAGCCAGACGCCACCGTCGACGACGACCCCTACTACACCGGAGGTGCCTACTACTACGTGCAGGCTGACGACGACGACCAGGAGTAGTTAGGAGGATCCCAGGCAGGAGGCCTGCACCTCTTTCGATCTGTATCCCAGTTTGTGCTAGCCTTCTTAAGGCAAACTTGTTTAACTTATGTCTGTACTCAGATATTGTTGCTTCCGCTGACTCGTCTATGATCGAGCACTTGTATTCGAGCCCTCGAGGCCCCTGGCTTGTATTATGATGCTTGTATGACTTATTTTATTTGTAGAGTTGTGTTGTGATATCTTCCCGTGAGTCCCTGATCTTGATCGTACACGTTTGCGTGTATGATTAGTGTACGATTGAATCGGGGGCGTCACACC
>NW_021285921.1:0-1479 GCF_002162155.2 Triticum dicoccoides
AAAATCATGGAGGAGATAAGGATGTTGTCAATGGGCTCAACAACAATTCTTCCGGGTTTCCCTTTAAAAGGAATTCCATAGTTAAGTGAACAAGTGATAGCATAGGTCAGACCCAAAAGATATAATGGTGTATACTCGAGGGATCAACCACGAGTAAGACAACATTACGAATATCGTTGGTTCTGGTCTGATTGGATGATAGCCCATACTCCAATCAAAGGTTGGATAAAATGATAGGTCCATTAACTGATCACGAGGTTCAGTCGATGAAAATATCAACTTTCTTCAACACACATACAAGACATCCCTTATAATGAACTATATCGGACAAGCTTCTATCTTCCAACTCTCCAAGTTGTTGTTTAGCTTATCCAACTAGCTCAGGGTATCCAACACGGATTCTTGGAGAAGGGGTGGTTTACAGGAATAAACCAACTTGATCACGAACTCAACATAGCGGTCAAGTGACAACCTGGTAATACTTCTGAGAAGATATTCAGAAAATCACGAACCACCGGTATGTTACTAAGCTCGAGAACAATCTTGCTTTTCAGGGCAAGGCGATATGATCAATAGAGCAAGGATTTGAAATAATCCTAACTCATCGATCGAGGAGTGAACCAGGAGAATGGACTAGGTAGCACGATCAATCTTAGAATGATGATTCAATAACCAACACACTAAGAATGAAATTATTGTCCTTTAACTACCAAGCAACAAGGTTGCTAGGAGTATTGATTTCACACATCACGATTCACTTGTCGACATTCCGGTTATAACCACACAGAACCGAGGAATGAGTAATGATGGCGAGAAGTATCACTGTACCAAGAGTTCATAGGATGGTGCAATTCCTATAACAATCCCGATATAAAAGATGGTAATACTCCAAGGTAGAACAGAGCAAAAGCTGGATTAGCAATTTGTTCTACGGAGCACAACTTCTTTGACCCAATCCTGGATATGGAAGAGGTACTGGAGTTTGTTTCTCCTAGTCATTCCGCGATAGAATGGCTTGACGGACCACAAGAGTAATAGGCATCGATAAATGAACGCATGCATACTCTTGACTATCAATTGATAGACGAGGGTCAGAATGCAACTAAAGAGAACATCTCAAAGGAACATATAATTTTCTGAGTTGTGGATGCATAGATTAGTATGTCGAACCAAGTTCAACATATTTCTTCCGGATAACCCATGCAGAAAGGTAGAACTGGCAGAGTCACGATTTATGAATGGAGAACTCCTCAAGAGTACTCTAATTGTGATTTTTTTGATCCAATAAACATCTGCCATAAGTAGTTCATGGTATTTGGAAGAAGAAGATACCACGGACTTCAAGGACTATCGCAAAGGTTACTAATATCCTAAAGGCACTAGCAATTACTATCAACATGAAGTAGGTAGAGTGAATCTCGGGTTCAGAACCCAGGAGTAGAATACCTACTACTAAGTAGCATCACGGGATGCTTCCGA
>NW_021285922.1:0-755 GCF_002162155.2 Triticum dicoccoides
TTTTTTTTGTCTTGTTTTCTGTTTTCTTTATTATATCTTTATTTCTTTATTTTAGTTGCATTTTAATTTAGTAAAATATACACTTAGTATCTAATTCAGTATTTTGACTTAGTCCAGTCACAAAAAGTCTAGACCCCAAATAACTTAGTTTGACATTTTATTAATCATAAAAGTTATTCAAATAATCATTTTTACTACTGTTTTATTCATCTCATAGTATTTAAACATTTTATAAATGTGTGGCTTTTCCCCAATAATTATCTATGCAATATTTGGTTTACTCCGAACATTTTAGTTTTAATATTTGAAAACTTTTATTGTTTGCCTAATTTTGAATTTGAATTTGAATCGGTTTCGAACTAACTGGAGATTAGCAGCTATAAACGAGGTCACGTGGCATCATTAGCAGAGGATCACTGTAGCTTAATTACCCGGACGTCACAATTCTCCTCCACTACAAGAAATCTCGTCCCGAGATTTAAGCGGTGGAGTAAGGGGCGAAGGTGTTGGTAGCGAAAAACCTAACGAGTCTTCTCGGTCTTGGCTGCCCTTACTAAGAGGTTGATCCCTTTCGTTGATGTCTTCAATTCTTTATTCCAAAGCATCATGATGAAGTTGTCGTCCTTTCTTCGGGGAACTCCATCGTACTTACGAATAGGTAAGGGGCAGTTCTACAAAAATAGGAGGTTATAAGGGAAATTCATCTGGGGGTATCCCAAGAATGAACATATGAGTATCTCTCGAGTTGAACAAAT
>NW_021285923.1:0-1328 GCF_002162155.2 Triticum dicoccoides
GGGTGCAAGGCGCAAGGGAGATTGGGAGGGGGCAAACCCTAGTCCAGATGGGCCTTAAGGCCCATATTGGTGCGCCTCCCTCTCCTCTCCCCCCTTGGCCGCCTCCCCTTTGCCATCTAGGGCTGGCCACACCCCTTGGGGGTGGGAAACCCTAAAGGGGGCGCAGCCCCCCCTTCCCCCTATATATAGATGAGGTTTGGGGCTGCCATACAGATGAGTTCTCTCCCTCTTGGTGCAGCCCTACCTCTCTCCCTACTCCTCCTCTCCCATGGTGCTTGGCGAAGCCCTGCGGGATTGCCACGCTCCTCCACCACCACCACGCCGTTGTGCTGCTGTTGGATGGAGTCTTCCTCAACCTCTCCCTCTCTCCTTGCTGGATCAAGGCGTGGGAGACGTCACCGGGCTGTACGTGTGTTGAACGCGGAGGTGCCGTGCGTTCGGCACTTGATCATCGGTGATTTGAATCACGACGGGTACGACTCCATCAACCCCGTTCACTTGAACGCTTCCGCTTAGAGATCTACAAGGGTATGTAGATGCACTCTCCTTCTACTCGTAGCTGGTTTCTCCATAGATAGATCTTGGTGACGCGTAGGAAAATTTTGAATTTCTGCTACGTTCCCCAACAGTGGCATCATGAGCTAGGTCTATTGCGTAGATTCTTTGCACGAGTAGAACACAAAGTAGTTGTGGGCGTTGATGTTGTTCAATATGCTTACCGTTACTAGTCCAATCTTGTTTCGACGGTATTGTGGGATGAAGCGGCCCGGACCGACCTTACACGTACTCTTACGTGAGACAGGTTCCACCCATTGACATGCACTTGGTGCATAAGGTGGCTAGCGGGTGCCAGTCTCTCCCACTTTAGTCGGAATGGATTCGATGAAAAGGGTCCTTATGAAGGGTAAATAGCAATTGGCATATCACGTTGTGGTCTTGCGTAGGTAAGAAACGTTCTTGCTAGAAACCCATAGCAGCCACGTAAAACATGCAACAACAATTAGAGGACGTCTAACTTGTTTTTGCAGGGTATGCTATGTGATGTGATATGGCCAAAAGGATGTGATGAATGATATATGTGATGTATGAGATTGATCATGTTCTTGTAATAGGATTCACGACTTGCATGTCGATGAGTATGACAACCGGCAGGAGCCATAGGAGTTGTCTTAATTTATTGTATGACCTGCGTGTCATTGAAGAACGCCATGTAAACTACTTTACTTTATTGCTAAATGCGTTAGTCATAGAAGTAGAAGTAGTCATTGGCGTGACAACTTCATGAAGACACGATGATGGAGATCATGATGATGGAGATCATGGTGTCA
>NW_021285924.1:0-1552 GCF_002162155.2 Triticum dicoccoides
GAGAAATACAGCGGTAACAAGCAGACTAGGAACTATGTCAGGGCCCGGTACAAGGAGGACCCGATAACAAAGGAGCTTACCACGGATCCGAAGACCAGGGCGCTTGAGCTTGTTCTGGTAAGGAATACACCCCCGCGTAATTAGCTCCATATGGTTGCATTCTAATTAATGAAGCCAAATTTCTAAATGGTTCACATTCCTTCCGCAGGCGACTGAAAGCAGTAGCGCGGAGTCGACTAAGAGCAACCCTTGGGACACCACTCTAAATAGGGGGTTGAATGTAATGAAGAACAAGGATAAGCTCAGTAAGCCGACGTCAGCTGGTCGTGTGGCCGGCAAAGGCTTGTCGACAAAATGGGGGTCATACTATACCGCTGGTGTGCGGAAGGAGAAAAAGACCAGCTCGGAAAGCCAGGCACGAGAGGTTCAAGAACTCAAGGCACAGGTGGCGCAGATTCCGGAGATTGTCCAAGAGCAAGTGGAACAACGACTCGGAGCGACGATCACCGCCCTTGTGCCTACCTTGATCTCGGGGTTGAGTGCGTGGATTGCGGGCGGCCAACAGGGGCCGCCCCCGATTCCTAGCTTCACGGCCAGCAACTCGCATAATGCGATGGCGGGGCCATTGGTGCCTCCAGCGGAGGCGGCATTGGTGTCTCCGACGCCGGCACGGGAGCTTAATGCACCCGGGTGTACGCCGGCCGGCACCTCTTCAGCAAGCGGCCCCTCCGTCAACTGCACGCCCGCCGTTGGCGGTGCCTCGACATTAGCCGAGCTCGACGCCATCATCACGGTAACTAATTAAGCCTCTCTCGGCCGAGGACTTCATCTCCTTGCCTTTGACTGGGCATCCCTGACGCCCTACATGTTTTCGCAGGGCGCCGCCGATGTTCCGTGCACTCTCCTCCACTTCGTGAACAACGAGTTGGTCGATGTCGCCAAGGGCAAAATCGTTCAACCGGGCAACCCCTTATTCCACGGTACCCAGATGCCACCTAACTTGTTTAGGGTTCAACTGGTTCGGGTGCTGCCAGGCTGCAACGACTTGTTACCTCCGATTCGACCCGTCGGTGCCGACGATGAAGACGTGATGACCCTCAGCGCCTGCCTGAGCTGGCCCCTGCTTTGGCCGAAGAGCCAGATTCGTTTGGGGGCGGGGGACACCACCCCAAAGACAACACCGCCAGTCGTGCCGGCGCCAAGTCGGCCCCATGGCAAGACCGCCGTAACGGTGCCGGACATCCCTATGCCACTGGATCCAAACATGCATATGGCACAGGATCAGAACGACGACGACGACAACGATGATACATTTGGCAACGTCGATCAGTACTTTGCCGAGCATGGGTACGATGGCGACTTCATGGGGCCTCCTTCTCAAGAACCAAACCCAACAAAAGACGTGTGCGATCTAGCTCGTACCGCGGAGAAGCCAAGTTGCAACAGGCGCCGTCTGGCGTTCAGCTCTCAGGAGACGCCTCCAGCTGCCGACTTCACCGAGCCTCAGATAGGCGAGGTGCGAAATATTATCAGCCCCAACACACTCAAGAAG
>NW_021285925.1:0-2143 GCF_002162155.2 Triticum dicoccoides
CAACCTAACAAAATACCTGAGTGGAAATGGGATGAAATAGGGATGGATTTTATTGTCGGATTACCTCGGTCACGACACGGGAATGATGCCATATGGGTCATCACTGACAGGTTGACCAAAGTAGCACACTTTATTCCAGTAAAGACAACCTACACCACTCAGAGGCTTGCCAGGATTTATCTTTCCCGCATAGTCTGTCTGCACGGTGTCCCGAAGACTATAATTTCCGACAGAGGCACTCAGTTTGTCTCAAGATTTTGGGAGCAATTACAACAGGCTCTGGGAACCCAACTAGCCTTCAGTACCGCATACCATCCTCAGACTGATGGACAAACAGAACGCGTAAACCAAGTTTTAGAAGACATGCTGAGAGCATGTGTCCTCACCTATGGAACCAGTTGGGAGGACAGCCTGCCATATGCCGAGTTCGCATACAACAGCAGTTACCAGGCCAGCCTGCAAATGGCTCCTTTCGAAGCCCTATACGGAAGGAGATGTCGTACCCCCTTAAATTGGTCAGAGACCGGAGACAGCCGCATCTTCGGACCAGATATGCTCAGAGAAGCCGAGGAAAAAGTCAAGCTAATCAGGGACCGAGTTAAGACCGCTCAAAGTCGACAGAAAAGTTATTATGATCAGAAACATCGTAGGGTCAGCTTCGAACCCGGTGAATTCGTATACTTGAGAGTATCCCCGATGAGAGGATTGCAACGGTTTAAGATTAAAGGAAAATTAGCACCAAGATTCATTGGACCATTTTGCATAGTGGCACGAAGAGGCACTGTAGCCTACCAGCTAGACTTACCCGAAGACTTGTCCGACATTCACGACGTGTTCCACATCTCTCAATTAAGGAAGTGCGTAAGCAACCCAGAGAAACAAGTATCTCATGAGAACATTGACATACAGCCAGACCTCACTTATCGAGAACGTCCCATAAGAATATTAGAGGAGTCTGAAAGGAGGACCCGACAGAAAACCATCAAGTTTTTCAAAGTCCAGTGGAGCAATCACACCGACAGTGAAGCAACTTGGGAAAGCGAGGATTTTCTTCGGACAGAGCATCCACACTTATTTAAGGATCAGCTGAAATCTCGGGGACGAGATTTTTCCTAAGGGGGTAGGTGTTGTGACACTCCAAAATTTTTACTTTGGTTTTCAGCAAAAACTTTGTGGTTTTTGAAAAGAGGCCATTTAAAATTTTCCAGAAAACCTTCCTCTTAAGAAACTTTCTTTCCTTTGGCAAGGTTTTTGTTCTTGCTTCAAACTTTGGTGTTTGACCTTTTGAAACTTCTTCTCTGTTGGTTCTCTCTCAAAATTATTTTTGGGAGTTTAATCTTTTTCTTTTAAAAAGAAACTCCATGTAATTTGGGATTTTCATATCTTGGAACCACCATGACTTGGCATTTTTGCCCATGTGGTAAAACCCCTCCAAAACCTCCGCTACAACTTGTGATCAACCTAAATTCTCTGTCCCAACTAATCCAAACTGGTTTTGGATTTTTATTCTAATTATTTTTCCCCTCAATTCAATTCTGAAAATCATTTGGAGCCTGAGAGATTTTCAAAGCAAGTGCCCTATTGCAATTGAGTTTTGACCTCAAACCAATTCTCCTGGATTGTCCTTTGAACCCACAACCCAGAACCATCTTGATCCACTCCTCCTCTTTTCAAAATTTTCAAAATTTAGTCTCTGCAAGTTTGGACCAGATTTGCCAAATTTGGTGAAATTCATATCTACACTCCTCCAAAAATTCCACCAAAATTCAGGCAGCCTATTTGAGCAAAGAGAAGCCACCCCACCAAAAATCAGCTCAAGGAAAAATCCCTACATGCTTGGATCATTCGGTCGAACACCTGGTGGGCATTGTTACTGTTCAAAGTTCAGAAAATTCAGTTTTCAGTTTCGACAGTTTCAGTCACGCGGCCACAGTGCACTTGGCACGTTGCTCGCGGCCTCGCTTGCTTGTCCGAAGCTTCACACGCGCACTTGGCGCGACCCTGGCGTCGGTGGCGCCCTGGCCCGCCTGCGCCGGCGTGTATTGCGGCGGCCGGCTCCCCGTTACGGCCGACAGGGAGGAGAACGGCGGCGCAACGCCGTTCGGCGCCGCCCAAATCCTCTGGTGGCTCCGCGTGGCCTTCT
>NW_021285926.1:0-10128 GCF_002162155.2 Triticum dicoccoides
TAGGATTAACCATATTCAACATACGTTTTTTGTTGTTTTGTGTGAACACCGAAGTCATCGCCGGCGAGGGTGAGAAGGAGGATAAGCGGCAACACAAATATGATGCCTCACAAAAATAAAGGAGACGGACCTATTGTGGTCTTGAGTGATGGTTGTTGAGTTAAGAGCGTGTGTTATGTTTTCTCCCCTGTTGCAACGCACGGACTCTTCTGCTAGTTTTGCTGATAAGCAGCAACTACTAGTCCGGCCAGCTCCCTGCTTTGTTAGTTATCACTTGCTTGCCACTTTGTTGCTGCATGAATATGGGCGCCTTCCTTCCATGCTTCAGGAGCTGTTTTGCATCGCTGCTCTTGCTCCTAATCTTCGCCGCACATCCATCTTCTCAAGCCTCCAACGCGACCGCGGAATTGTCCACTGTTTGGAGCACCGACGGTTCGTATATGCTCTTCCGTTCCGGCCAGGAGTACTTCTTTTCTGCAACATTCTACTCCTACTTCCAGGAGTACTTCTTTGCAATATGTGTCAATGATGTGGTCGTTTGGTCGGCCAACCGTGACCGCCCACTCCAGTGTGGTTCCACCCTCAACTTCACCGCCGACGGGGACTTGGTTCTTCGGGATTCTGATGGCAGCCTTGTCTGGTCCAGCAACACCTCCGGCCAATCTGTCATCGAAATGAACATCACCGAATCCGGCAATCTGGTTCTCTTCAACCAAAAGAACTTGCCAGTCTGGCAGTCGTTCGATCACCCAACTGACGCTATGCTTCCCCGGCAGCCATTAATGGAAGGGATGAAGCTGACGCCCAGCATCGACAATGCCAGCTTCGCTGCCAGCAATCAGTTCTATCTAGCAGCTCATCATGCTAGCCTGCAAGCATCTGAAGGGTCAACACACCAGATCTACTACCAAAGCTCGGTATACTATGCAGGCAACGCGTATGATGAACCCACATACATCGTGCTCGTCAATGGGAGCCTGTCCATCTTCGCTGCCTCCTCTCCACCTTCAGACTCGATCACAAATGTTAGGATCGACCTGCCTCATGCGCGCTCGTTCCAGTACATGAGGTTCGAGTCTGACGGATATCTCAGGCTGTATGAGTGGGATCAAAATAACACCCGGTGGTTATTCGTGTATGACATCTTCCAGCTAGATTGCTGCAACTACCCAACTGTCTGGGGAAAGTACGGGATCTGCAGGAATGGGCAGTGCTTCTGCCCAATTTCTGCAAATGATACCTCGTACTTCAGGCAGGCTGATACCTGGAATCATAACCTTGGCTGCATTGCAGTAGATCCAATTTCTTCTTGCCAGTCTGTTGCAGCTGCGAAAGATAACCAGCTAGTAGCTCTCCCCAATGTTTCCTACTTCAATTACAATGATCCCGATGCTGCAATACCAAATGACGAAGAGAACTGCAAGCAAGCCTGCTTGAGCAATTGCTCTTGCAAGGCCGCATTTCATACTTTCCAGAATGGTTCCGGTGGATCTTGTTAGATAATAACGAGAAATAAACGAGACAAAAGTGACACGAATGAGAGGAACACCTGGATACATGGCACCCGAATGGCTGACATCGAAAATCACTGAGAAGGTCGATGTTTACAGTTTTGGTATCGTGGTCATGGAAATCTTAAGTGGAAGAAAGAACATCGACTACTCTCAGCCTGATGAGGGTGCTTAGCTCATTATGGTACTACGAGAAAAGGCAATGAATTCTCAACTGGAAGATATGATCGACAGGAACAACCAAGATATATGATCATGCAACAAGGAGGAAGTGATTGAGATCATGAAGCTTGCAATGTGGTGCTTGCAGAGTGACAGCAACAGAAGGCTTCACATCATGTCAGTGGTGGTGAAGTTCATGGAAGGAGAAAGAAATGTGGAATCCGACTTGAACTACAACTTCTTCGATCTAAGCCCTGCAATCGTTGTGCCAGTTGGTCAACCCAACTTCTCCGCCCTGCCAAATGCATCAGTGCTCTCTGCCCCCAGGTGAAATCAGACAGAGAAACCTGTCATACCATAATTTATCTGTGTCATCTTCTGTTTCTGTTATCTAAACTAATTATTTTGAATGGGCATATATATACTTAAATGTTTCAAGTATAGCAACACCGTACCACAAAAAGGTAACAGAGATCAATGTACGAAATTCTTCATCATGTCAGTGATGTATTGAGCAGAGAAACCTTCAAATATTTTCATCAGTAAATAAAGGTATATTGAGCCCTAATTTGTTTCCAACGCACAAACTACCCATGGGTATGCAAAAAGTATGACAATGCTTTTGGAGAACTTGTATGAGTAAAGTATGCAAAAAATATTTTCATCAATGCTTTTGGTTGTTTTCAGAACACATGGCCTTCTATCACTCCCTACATCCTAGGCTGGCTCACCTACTCTACTAGCCTGGGCTCGGAATGTTCCTCCGATGTGGTGCTGTTTACTTCTCACCTCCTCCTCAATCCTCAGTGCACAACACTGGGGGGTGGGGGGCAGCAACATGGTGTTGAGCCTGGTAATGTCTTGGGCCCAAATTGATGGCCTGTAGTCTTACCCTACTCTTCTTTCAACAATAGAACATATTTTTTATTTCCTTTACATAATTATTGTGTGCTGAAGACTGAGGTGACCGACTTTCTGACCGGCTTGCAATTTAATGCATACTAAAAGATTTAATAGTTCAAATCAATGAATAAATGACAGTATACATGTTCTAATTGGTGAATGGTGAACTTTTCAAGATGTGACTAATAAACAAATTTGTGTTTATGAGTTTGTCTAAGTCAGTCATGAATGAGGCTGCCATTCTCTCTTCTAAACCATGGAGAACCATATAGTCGTATTGAAAATTCATTCACTGTTTTGCAGTTCCTCTAGAATATATCTCTAAGAAACACGATATATACTATAACTCATGGATACACGCACACGCACGCTTACACAATGGCCACTGAAAGCCTGACTCGGAGATCTAGAGTATATTGTCTCTGTGACAACTGACAAACAATTTATAATTCCAATCTTGCTATCCAGACCCTTATGTTTACACCGAAAAGGAACAATACCTTGTCTGCTCTGTCGTCATATCAGCGGGAGCCAAGCATGGCGAATCGATAGCATTTTAGGCAGGGTGTGTTCTGTCTGTGTGCAGTGCATTAAGGCCGTTAGGTTTGATGCAATTTTGGGCCGAACTAAAGATCACCGGGAGCATTGGCATCTGAGAGAGGTCGGTTGCCGGTCAAATTCCCCACCGTGGTTGCCTGCCACGCGGCCTGACCAAACCCTACTCCTCGCACCAACTTTTTTTTTCGAAAAGGGGGCTCTCCGGCCTCTGCATCAGAGTGATGCATACAACCATCTTATTAACCAAAAAACAAAAAGTGTCAACAAGGTTCCAAAGTCTCCAGTTGATAAAAGGAAAATGCAGCTCACACAGAGCTTAAAAAGGCTAGATACACAAACTAACCAGTAAAAGATGCCACAACCGGCTGGCTAAAAATAGATAGATAAACTAATTGCCTATCCTATTACATGACCGCCATCCAAACTGGTTGAAGATATCCCGAGCTACCATCTCCCAACGGATAGATCCAGTAACCGAATGCTCTCTGGCCTCCATCGGAGTGAGTAGCGACCACGAACGGATCACTGCCGTAGCTCGGAAAATAACCTGCAAAAAATGAATCCGTGATGTTCTGTTAAAAACCAAATCATTTCTGCAATTCCAGATAGTCCACAACAAAGCGCAAACTCCAACCCGAATATGTCTTGCTAAGTCAGGCTCAACCTCATTAAGCCATGTCCCAAATAATGCATTGACAGAAGTCGGTGGAGTAATATTAAAAGCAATATGGACCGTCCGCCAAAGGACTTTGGCCAACGGGCAATCAAAGAATAAATGCTTAATCGTCTCATCCCGATCACAGAAACTACACCTAGTAGGTCCTGTCCAATTATGCTTTATCAAGTTGTCCTTTGTTAAAATAACTTGTTTATGGACAAACCACATAAACACTTTAATTTTTAAAGGAACTTTGACAGCTCAAACATACTTGGAAGTTGGAATGGAGTTCGAATTAATAACATCAATATACATTGATTAAACTGTAAATACTCCAGACCTAGTCAACTTCCAGCGTAATCCATCGGGTTGGTGAGAAAGTTGAACCTCCACCAGTCTCCTAACTAGATGGAGCCATTCTTCCCAACGATTGCCCGCTAGCGACCGTCTAAACTGAATATTAAGGGGGATAGATTGAAATACCGTTGCCACAAATACCTCACGTCGTTGAGCAATCCGATATAAAGACGGATATTGAATGGCTAAAGGTGAGTTGCCAAAGCCAAGTATCCTCGTGTACTTGCACCATTTCCAATAACAAATCTCGTCCTATTGAACATTGATTGTTTGACTTTCATTAGTCCTTTCCAGAAAGGCGAATCAGTCGGTTTGACTGCGACCTGGGACAATGTTTTAGTCTAGAGGTATTTGTTGCGGAGGATCTGCGCCCACATGGCCTCAGTCCCGGAAGAAAGCTTCCACAACCACTTACTAAGAAGGCATCTATCCTTAACTTCAAGATTTTCAATACCAAGACCCCATTGGTCTTTCGGTCGACAGATGATGTCCCATTTAGCAAGCCGGTATTTTCTTTTAAGATCATCACCCTGCCAGAAGAAACGCGACTGATAGAAGTCCAGTCTTTTCCTAACACCAACTGGGACCTCAAAAAACAATAAGAGGAACATAGGCATACTCGTGAGCACCGAATCAATCAATATCAAACGGCCTCCGTATGACATGAGCTTACCCTTTCAGCAGCTCAGTTTTTCTCAAATCGATCCTCGATGCACTTCCATTCTCTGTTTGTCAGCCTACGATGGTGTATCGGAATACCAAGGTATGAGAAAGATAAACTCCCCAACTCGCACCCAAACAATTGCCTATAAGACTCCTGGTCGTCTTTGGCTCTACCAACGCAGAACAACTCGCTCTTATGAAAGTTAATCTTTAAACCGGTCAATTGTTCAAAAAGGCATAACACCAGCTTCATATTTCTCGCCTTGGCCAAATCATGCTCCATAAAGATGATTGTATCATCTGCGTATTGAAGGATGGAAACACCTCCATCAACGAGATGAGGTACCAAACCACCCACTTGACCATTCTCCTTAGCCCTCCCTATCAAAATTGCTAACATATCCACCACAATGTTAAACAAGATAGGGGACATCGGATCTCCTTGTTTGAGGCCTTTATGTGTCTGGAAGTAATGACCTATATCGTCATTCACTTTAATTCCCACACTCTCTTTTTGCGTAAAGGATTCGACCTGTCGGCGCCAGGCTTCATTAAAACCCTTCATACGCAATGCCTGTTGGAGGAATGGCCATTTGACCTTATTGTACGCTTTTTCGAAATCCACCTTAAAAATTACTCCATCTAATTTTTTGGAATGGATTTCATTGAGCGTTTCATGAAGAACAACCAGCATGAAAGCAGTTTGGGATTGTTGCATCACAGAATGTGCAATCTGTGTGAGCCTATTTGTCCCGACCTTGGTGAAGATTTTGAAACTAACATTGAGGAGGCAGATCGGTCTGAATTGCTCAATTCTCACAGCATCCGTTTTCTTAGGGAGCAATATGATAGTTCCAAAATTCAGGTGAAATAATTGAAGCTGTCCAGAGAATAGATCATGAAACATAGGTAGTAAATCCCCCTTAATAATGTGCCAGCACTTTTTATAGAACTCGGCCGGGAACCCATCCGTTCCGGGAGCCTTATTGTTTTTCATTTGTGCAATAGCATCAAACACCTCCTTCTCTGAGAACGGGGCAACCAGGATATCATTATCAGCAGCAGACAATTAAGGCACATCCTCAGTCCTGGACTCATCGAGGGACACACAATTATCCTCCGGAGGTCCAAATAACTGTCTATAATACTCGGTAATATAGGTTTTGAGATTATCTTGACCTAAAATCGTACCCTCATCCTGTTCAAGCTGAAAGATCCGCCTCTTTCTGTGCTTACCATTAGCAATGAGGTGAAAGAATTGAGTATTCGCGTCCCCTTGGACCACTTTGCGGACCTTAGCTCGCGAAGCCAACTTCAATTCTTCTTCGCGGAGAAGTTCTTTCAGCCTCTTCTCCGCCTCATTTTTGACCTGGAGCTCAGGAGGCAGCAAAATCACGGATTCGGCTTTTATGTCCAGGGCCTGTACAAGAGAAAGGAGCCTATCCTTCTCGATCTTATACACCCCACTAAGGTGCTTAGCCCAACCCCGTAAGAAACTTCTCAAATGCCTAATCTTATTCTGCCAACGCTCGACCGACGTCCTTCCTCCTACCCCATTAGCCCATTCCCTGGCTATGAGGTCGAAGAACCCCTCGCGTTCGAACCAGGCCATCTCAAATGAAAAGGTGTTTTTGTTTCCTAAATGGTTCGGCTCCCCTGAGTCGACGAACAATGGTGTGTGATCGGAAATTCCCCGCGTGAGAGCTTGCACCGTAACAAGAGGGAAGTTCTGTTCCCACTCCACGCTCGCGAGAACTCGATCAAGCTTTTCATATGTCGGGTTTGGCAGAGCATTAGCCCAAGTAAACTTTCTACCAGAAAGCTCTATCTCCCTTATATCCAAACTTTCAATAATGGTATTGAACATAAACGACCACCTACCATCGAAATTATCATTATTTTTCTCCTCTCTCCTCCTAATGATATTGAAATCACCCCCGACCAACATCGGAAGCTGCTCGGATCCACATATCCGAACCAGGTCCGCCAGAAACTCCGGTTTAAGTTCGGGCTGTGTGGCACCATAAACCGCCACCAAAGCCCAGTTGAACCCATCAACTTTAGACCTAATTCAAAACTTTACCGCGAATTCGCCCATTACTACACTCCGGACTTCAAGGGAGTCGCATCTCACACCCAGTAAGATACCTCCCGATCTTCCTCGCGGAGGGAGGCAATGCCAATCAAAATCAATACCACCCACAAGAGAGGATAGAAACTGCGGTGCAAAATTATCTCGACCGGTTTCCGATAGAGCAACAAAATCTAACCGATGTTCCAGAGAAGCCTCAGCAAGAAACCTTCTTTTAGCCAAGTCTTTCAGACCTCTGCTATTCCAAAAGATTCCTTTCATAGTTCATCATGGAATTTTTTAGTAGTCCGTATCCTAGCACTCCTACGAACTGCAGAATCGGGATAAATCTTCCGTTTCCACTTACGCTTTGGCTTAGTGGGCTCTGTCGCCCGGTCCTCATAACCGGGCTGGACGGAACTAACAGCTGGAACATCTAAAGGCACATCATCGTCCTCAGACTCCTGATTAGAAGGTGCTAGATCCGCACATAGATTATCTAGCACTCTAACCCCTAACGCATCAATCTCCTCATCATTCATGGGTTTAACCGCTGCAAGATTACGAATAGTCTCTAAGGCACGCTCCGCCTCCAAATCTAACATATCATTCACCGAATTAGATATCTCATTATCAGTAGCACCTAGTGAAACTCCTAATTGGTTTGCATTATTAATAATGTCCTCATGAGAAAAATGCAATAAAGAATTAGATATGTTGACGGACATACCAGAAGATATCGTAGCATCGTGAAGCTTAGCCTCCCTCATAGCGCGCCGTTGCTGCATATCATCCACCTCCGGAAGGTCCTGAACGCGAGCACTCATCCGTCTCCCTGTCGAGACCGGGTCCGGGATCCCGCCAAAGGCAACAACCTCCTCTCTAGTGAACAGAGGAGGCGGCTGCGGGCTCCCAGGGCCCTCGGACAAGTTCCCCGCGGGTAGGACAAGAGATGGGACAGCTGGGGCCACCTGCCCGCTCCCTCCCCCTGCCCCACCCACCGGCTCAGAGCGAAGCGTCGAAGTCACAGGAGGCGCGGTCCTCCTGACCGTAGAGGAGGAAGGGAGGACTAGGGCCACCTGGCCCAACCCCCCCTCTCACAGCGCCTCGGGAGATGCGGGTGCCACCGCCAAGACCTGAGGAGGAAGAGCCGAGGCCGTGTGCCTCGGGCTCCCACTCCCAGCGCTGGGCGACCCCGACGCGAGCGGCGTCACCGGCGTCGGTACAGGGAATGGAGAGGTCAAGGCCACCTGCCCTGACCCCCCTCCCCCAAGGCCCACCTCGAACGTAGAAGACATCATGCGACGCCCCCGATTTGACCGTACACTAATCATACACGCAAACGTGTACGATCAAGATCAGGGACTCACGGGAAGATATCACAACACAACTCTACAAATAAAATAAGTCATACAAGCATCATATTACAAGCCAGGGGCCTCGTAGGCTCGAATACAAGAGCTCGATCATAGACGAGTCAGCGGAAGCAACAATATCTGAGTACAGACATAAGTTAAACAAGTTGCCTTAAGAAGGCTAACACAAACTAGGATACAGATCGAAAGAGGCGCAGACCTCCTCCCTGGGATCCTCCTAAACTACTCCTGGTCGCCGTCAGCGGGCTGCACGTAGTAGTAGGCACCTCCCGAGTAGTAGTAGTCATCATCAACGGTGGCGTCTGGCTCCTGGACTCCAGCATCTGGTTGCGACAACCAGAAATAAAGGAAAGGGGGGAAAAGGGGGAGAAAGTAACCATGAGTACTCATCCAAAGTACTCGCAAGCAAGAAGCTACACTACGTATGCATGGGTATCAAATGGAATAAGGGTATCATATGTGGACTGAACTACAGAATGCCAGAATAAGAGGGGGATAACTAATCCTGTCGAAGACTACGCTTCTGGCCACCTCCATCTTGCAGCATGTAGGAGAGAGTAGATGGTAAGTTCACCAAGTAGCATCAAGTAGCATCGTATAGCATAATCCTAACCGATGATCCTCCCCTCGTCGCCCTGTGAGAGAGCGATCACCGGTTGTATCTGGAACTTGGAAGGGTGTGTTTTATTAAGTATCCGGTTCTAGTTGTCATAAGGTCAAGGTACAACTCCAAGTCGTCCTGTTACCGAAGATCACGGCTATTCGAATAGATTAACTTCCCTGCAGGGGTGCACCACATAACCCAACACGCTCGATCCCATTTGGCCGGACACACTTTCCTGGGTCATGCCCGGCCTCGGAAGATCAACACGTCGCAGCCCTACCTAGGCACAATAGAGAGGTCAGCACGCCGGTCTAAATCCTATGGTGCAGGGGTCTGGGCCCATCGCCCATTGCACACCTGCATGTTGCGTACGTTGCCGGAAGCAGAACTAGCCCCCTTAATACAAGAGCAGGCTTATGGTCCAATCCGGCGCGCGCCACTCAGTCGCTGACGTCACGAAGGCTTCGGCTGATACCACGACGTCGAGTGCCCATAACTGTCCCCGCGTAGATGGTTAGTGCGTATAGGCTAATAGCCAGACTCAGATCAAATACCAAGATCTCGTTAAACGTGTTAAGTATCTGCGAACACCGACCAGGGCCAGGCCCACCTCTCTCCTAGGTGGTCTCAACCTTCCCTGTCGCTCCACCACAAAGTAACAGTCGGGGGCCGTCGGGAACCCAGGCCCACCTCTACCGGGATGGAGCCACCTACCCCTTCAGCCCCCAACTCCGAACAGTACCACAGGTAATGTAACTGTGTAAAGTATATAGTATATGCCCGTGATCACCCCCCGAAGTGATCACGGCCCAGTAGTATAGCATGGCAGACGGACAAGAGTGTAGGGCCACTGATGGAACACTAGCATCCTATACTAAGCAGTAGGATAGTGGGTAATGGTAACAACAGTAGTAGCAAGGACAGGCTATGCATCAGGATAGGAATAACGGAAAGCAGTAACATGCTACACTACTCTAATGCAAGCAGTATAGAGAAGAGTAGGCGATATCTGGTGATCAAAGGGGGGGCTTGCCTGGTTGCTCTGGCAAGAGAGAGGGGTCGTCAACACCGTAGTCGTACTGGGTAGCAGCGGCGTCGGTCTCGGTGTCTAGCGAGAGAAGAGGGAGAAGAAACAATAAATATAATGCAAACAAATGCATGACGACGCATGACATGGCAAAGCGTGATGCTAGTTATGCCCTAACGCGGTACGAGGTGGTACCGGTGAAGGGGGGAAACATCCGGGAAAGGATTCCCGGTGTTTC
>NW_021285927.1:0-1361 GCF_002162155.2 Triticum dicoccoides
TCTGTGTTTGTGATCCATGACCAGTTACTACCACACATTGGGTTCCGGTAACTCGACCCCTCTCGGCTTATTAATCAACATGATCTCTGTCCAGGAGTTGCAACTAGTTTCTGGTGTTTGTAGGTAGTGTTAGTAGTCTACCAAGTGGCACCCGGTACAGGTGGGCTTGGGACAGACTAGGCACAGTGGCCCGATGTACCAAGTGGCACCCGGTTGGTGGGCTTGGGAACCCTGCACACATCGTTTGGGGCCGTAAGCGACACCCCGGCCGGATCTCCTTGCGGATGGAACCCGAATAGGCGATAAACCTGGACTAGAGACTTGTTCGGTTAGTCAGGTCGTGGCCGACTCCCTCGCCCGGCTTCCGCTTGAAGGTTGCCGAGGTACATGACGTGTACAGGGCGGTAAGTGGCGAGAGCGTGTGTGAAGAAGTACACCCCTGCAGGGTTATCATTATATATTCGAATAGCCGGATTCCTCGGATATGGAAACTTGGACCCCATTGCATAGTTCATAGACAAGTGAAAGTGGATACCCTAAAATACGCAAGATAAGCGTGAGTGCTATGGATGGCGTTCTCGTAGGGAGACGGGAGCGGATCCATAGTGGTGTATTGATATGGTGAATATGTGGACTCGTGTGCGCCACCTCAAAAGAGTTACTTGAAGTCGTAGTTCAGGTTAGCCACCGAGTCAAAGCTGGCTTGCTGCAGTTAAACCCCACCATCCCCTTTGTTGATAATGGTGCATATGTAGTTAGTTCTGATGAAAGTCTTGCTGGGTACATTTGTACTCACGTTTGCCTATTTTATGTTTTTGCAGAGAGACTTCAGTCTCATTAGTAGTTCCACGTGGACTTCAACGTTTAGCTTGTTACCTCAGCTACGATCTTGTGCCCTCGGCAGGATCTGGTAGATAGTCAGGTTTTCAGCCTTTTTCATTTATAGACATCTGTACTCAGACATGATAGCTTCCGCTTGTGCTTTGATTTGTATGCTCTGAGTGTTGGGTTATGAGACCCATGTTTGTAATATCTCGCTCCTCGGAGCCTATTGAATAAACTACTTGAGTCGTAGAGTCATTTTGTGATGCCATGTTGTATTTGCACATATCGAGCATATTGTGTGTATGTTATTGTAATGCTTGGTATGTGTGGGATCTGACTATCTAGTTGTTTATCCTTAGTAGCCTCTCTTACCGGGAAATGTCTCCTAGTGTTTCCACTGAGCCATGGTAGCTTGCTACTGCTCCGGAACACTTAGGCTGGCCGGCATGTGTCCTTCTTCGTTCCTGTGTCTGTCCCTTCGGGGAAATGTCACGCGATGAATACCGGAGTCCTGTTAGCCCGCTACAGCCCGGTTC
>NW_021285928.1:0-2607 GCF_002162155.2 Triticum dicoccoides
CATGTTTATTGCAATACGGTTATTCATTTAAGTAAGAGAATAAACTGTTGTTCTGTTTACATGAATAAAACCTTATATGGTTACACACCCAATGAAAAATGGTTCATTGGATCTCGATCGTAGTGATACACATATTCATAATATTGAAACCAAAAGATGCAAAGTTAATAATGATAGTGCAACTTATTTGTGGCACTGCCGTTTAGGTCATATCGGTGTAAAGCGCATGAAGATACTCCATAAAGATGGATTTTCGGAATCACTTGGTTATGAATCATTTGATGCTTGCGAACCGTGCCTTTTGGGCAAGATGACTAAAACTCCGTTCTCCAGAACAATGGAACGTGCTACTAACTTATTGGAAATAATACATACCGATGTATGCAATCCAATGAGTGTTGATGCTCGTGGCAAGTATCATTATTTTCTGATCTTCACAGATGATTTGAGCAGATATGAGTATATCTACTTAACACAAGTCTGAAACATTTGAAAAGTTCAAAGAATTTCAGAGTGAAGTGAAAAATCATCGTAACAAGAAAATAAAGTTTCTACGATCTGATCGTAGAGAAGAGTATTTGAGTTACGAGTTTGGCCTTCAGTTAAAAAACAATGTGAAATAGTTTCACTACTCATGCCACCTGGAACACCACTATGGTGTGTCCGAACGTCATAATTGTACTTTATTGGATATGGTGCAACCTATGATGTTTCTTACCGATTTACCACTATCGTTTTGGGGTTATGCATTAAAGATAGCTGCATTCACGTTAAATAGGGCACCATCAAAATCCGTTGAGACGACGCCTTATGAACTGTGGTTTGGCAAGAAACCAAAGTTGTCGTTTCTTAAAGTTTGGGGCTGCGATGCTTATGTGAAAAAGCTTCAACCTGATAAGCTCAAACCCAAATCGGAGAAATATGTCTTCATATGATACCCAAAGGAAACTGTTGGGTACACCTTCTATCACAGATCCGAAGGCAAGACATTCGTTGCTAAGAATGGATCATTTCTAGAGAAGGAGTTTCTCTCAAAAGAAGTGAGTGGGAGGAAAGTAGAACTTGATGAGGTAACTGTACCTGCTCCCTTATTGGAAAGTAGTTCATCACAGAAATCAGTTCCTGTGACAAATACACCAATTAGTGAGGAAGCTAATGATATTGATCATGAAACTTCAGATCAAGATACTACTGAACCTCGTAGATCAACCAGAGTAAGATCCGCGCCAGAGTGGTACGGTAATCCTGTTCTGGAAGTCATGCTACTAGATCATGATGAACCTACGAACTATGAAGAAGCGACGGTGAGCCCAGATTCCGCAAAGTGGCTTGAAGCCATGAAATCTGAGATGGGATCCATGTATGAGAACAAAGTATGGACTTTGGTTGACTTGCCCGATGATCGGCAAGCAATTGAGAATAAAATGGATCTTTAAGAAGAAGACTGACGCTGATGGTAATGTTACTGTCTACAAAGCTCGACTTGTCGCAAAAAGGTTTTCGGCAAGTTCAAGATTCTCACTCGTATCTATGCTTAAAGTCTGTCCGAATCATGTTAGCAATTGCCGCATTTTATGAAATCTGGCAAATGGATAAACAAAACTAAATTCCTTAATGGATTTAATAAAGAAGAGTTGTATACGATGCAACTAGAAGGTTTTGTCAAATCCGAAAGGTGCTAACAAAATGTGCAAGCTCCAGCGATCCATCTATGGACTGGTGCAAGCATCTCGGAGTTGGAATATACGCTTTGATGAGTTGATCAAAGCATATAGTTTTATACAGACTTGCGGTGAAGCCTGTATTTACAAGAAAAGTGAGTGGGAGCACTACAACATTTCTGATAAGTATATGTGATTGACATACTGTTGATCGGAAATAATGTAGAATTATTCTGTAAAGCATAAAGGAGTGTTTGAAAGGAATTTTTCAAAGAAAGACTTCGGTGAAGCTGCTTACATATTGAGCTTCCAGATCTATAGAGATAGATCAAGACGTTTGATAAGTTTTTTCAATGAGTACATACCTTGACAATATTTTGAAGTAGTTCAAAATGGAGCGGTCAAAGAAAGAGTTCTTGCCTGTATTACAAGGTGTGAAGTTGAGTAAGACTCAAAGCCCGACCACGGCAGAAGATAGAAAGAGAATGAGAGTCATTCCCTATGCCTTGGCCATAGGTTCTATAAAGTATGTCATGTTGTATACCAGATCTATTGTATACCCTGCACTGATTTGGCAAGGGAGTACAATAGTGATCTAGGAGTAGATCACTGGACAGCGGGCAGAATTATCCTTAGTAAAATAAGGATATGTTTCTCGATTATGGACGTGACAAAAGGGTTCGTCGTAAACGGTTACGTCGATGCAAGTTTTTGACACTGATCCAGATGATTCTAAGTCTCAATCTGGATACATATTGAAAGTGGGAGCAATTAGCTAGAGTAGCTCCGTGCAGAGCATTGTAGACATAGAATTTTGCAAAATACATACGGATCTGAATTTGGCAGGCCCGTTGACTAAGATTCTCTCACAAGCAAAACATGATCACACCTTAGTACTCTTTGGGTGTTAATCACATAGCGATGTGAACTAGATTACCGAATCTAG
>NW_021285930.1:0-3371 GCF_002162155.2 Triticum dicoccoides
TGATCTTTGATGGTCTCCAAACCAAATATTTTGAAGTCAAGTTGTGAAAGCATAGTATAGCGACGAGACAATGCATCAGCAATAACATTTTCTTTTCCCTTCTTGTGTTTAATGACATAAGGGAAAGTCTCAATGAATTCAACCCATTTAGCATGTCTACGATTCAGTTTAGCTTGACTTTTAATATGTTTCAAAGATTCATGATCAGAATGTATAACAAATTCTTTGGGCCATAAATAATGTTGCCATGTTTCTAAAGTCCGAACAAGAGCATATAATTCTTTATCATAAGTAGAATAATTCAGCCTAGGCCCACTCAATTTTTCAGAAAAGTATGCAACAGGTTTGCCATCTTGTAATAACACACCTCCTAATCCAATTCCACTAGCATCACATTCAAGCTCAAAAGTCTTATTAAAATCAGGAAGTTGGAGTAAAGGAGCATGTGTCAACTTATCTTTCAATACCGTGAAGTCTTCTTCCTGTGCGGTACCCCAAAGAAAAGGCACATCTTTCTTTGTAAGCTCATTGAGAGGTGCAGCAATGGTGCTGAAATCTCTCACAAAACGCCTATAGAATCCAGCGAGGCCAAGAAAACTCCTCACTTGTGTGACCATTTTGGGCTGCGGCCAACTCTCAATAGCTTCAATCTTGGCTTTATCAACTTCAATTCCCTGTGGAGTAACAACAAGCCAAGAAAAGATACTCGGTCGGTGCAAAAGGTGCACTTCCCAAGGTTACCGAACAAACGTGCATCACGTAGAGCAATAAAAACAGCACGTAAATGTTCCAAATGTTCTTCCAAAGATCTGCTATAAATCAATATGTCATCAAAGTAAACTACCACAAATCGTCCAATGAAAGCACGTAAAACTTCGTTCATTAATCTCATGAAAGTGCTAGGTGCATTAGTTAACCCAAAAGGCATGACTAACCACTCATATAATCCAAACTTAGTTTTAAATGCTGTTTTCCATTCATCTCCCAATTTCATACGAATTTGATGGTAGCCACTACGCAAATCAACTTTGGAGAATATTGTAGAGCCACTCAATTCATCAAGCATATCATCTAGCCTAGGAATAGGATGACGATAACGAATAGTAATATTATTAATGCCTCTACAATCAACACACATACGTGATGTACCATCCTTTTTCGGCACTAGAATAATAGGAACAGCACAAGGACTAAGGGATTCGCGTATATAACCTTTGTCGAGAAGCTCTTGTACTTGACGCATAATCTCCTTCGTCTCCTCTGGATTGGTACGGTATGGTGCACGGTTTGGAAGTGAAGCACCGGGAATTAAGTCAATCTGATGCTCAATCCCTCGAATAGGCGGTAATCCTGATGAGGACATCAATACAATTGTTACACCCACAGCCCCTGCTGCTATACATACTGGACCAATTACTAGAGCTCGTGCACGCCAACTAAATTACCAGGTACTTTCGTTTCTTGGTAATGATTCTAATGTTCATGAGAATATGATGCTGCCTAAATTGGATACATTTGTTTTGCTTACAAATGAAGGGCCTAGCTTGGAGAAGGATGAACATTGGAGCAAGAACAAGCATGGAGATGATGGCATGCGCAAGGGGAACAAGAATGGAGTTACAAGTGATGATTTCAGGACTTTGAAGCCACCATAATGGGTGCATGAAGCCTTGGACGAAATATACAAGATGCCACTTCATAAATTTCGTCCCGAGGCTATTTTAGGTGCTGCGTCACCTTATTATTGGGCCAGGCCCATGTAATTTCGAAATACTTAAGTATAGGCTCTTTTTAGAGTCCGTATGTGTGGGGAAACAAGAGATAGGGTTGATTTCGGACTCCTCCACCAAGGGCCACGAAATTCCCCCCTCTTCCTCCATATATACAGCCCTTAGGGCATCGTTTAGACTTTGGGTTTTGTTTAGATTAAAAGTTCGCCATAGCTGCAACTTCGCGTACTTCGTTTGTGTTCAACGACCAGACAAAGGCGTCACAGAACCCCACCTTGATCAATAAAGCTTTCATCTTATATTCGCAATATCCAGATTGCAATCTTAGTTTCTTGCTTGTTCTTCGTTTGCTCGCAGGAAACAGACCCTCGTGGTCAGGTTGATCGTGCTCCGGCGTGGTCAATAACCTCTCGGAGTTGGTTTAGCGATTGCTAAGGCGCGACGTCCTCGCACGTTCGTAGTCGGATCGTCAAAGTCGACTTCCACCAAAGCGAAATCCACCATCTCATCGAAAGACGGGACACCTTTGCCTCTATCACTAGGTGCATTAGTTAACCCAAAAGGCATGACTAACCACTCATATAATCCAAACTTAGTTTTAAATGTTGTTTTCCATTCATCTCCCAATTTCATACGAATTTGATGGTAGCCACTACGCAAATCAACTTTGGAGAATATTGTAGAGCCACTCAATTCATCAAGCATATCATCTAGCCTAGGAATAGGATGACGATAACGAATAGTAATATTATTAATGCCTCTACAATCAACACACATACGTGATGTACCATCCTTTTTCGGCACTAGAATAATAGGAACAGCACAAGGACTAAGGGATTCGCGTATATAACCTTTGTCGAGAAGCTCTTGTACTTGACGCATAATCTCCTTCGTCTCCTCTGGATTGGTACGGTATGGTGCACGGTTTGGCAGTGAAGCACCGGGAATTAAGTCAATCTGATGCTCAATCCCTCGAATAGGCGGTAATCCCGGTGGCACATCTTGTGGAAAAACGTCAGCGAACTCCTGCAAAATGTTAGTGACAGCAGGAGGCAAAGAGGAAGGCACGTCCTCGAATGAAAACAATGCCTCTTTGCACACAAAAGCATATCAAACAGATTTGCTGAAATCTAGCTCATCAATATCAGATTTGGTGGCAAATAAACATGTACTTTTCAATTTAATTTCAGAAGCAACACTAGATGGTTTATTATTAGGCTTCATTTGTTGCTCAAATTCTTTTGCCACAATCTGATTTTCACTCTTATTCTTCTCCTGTTGTGCTTTATTAGCTCTATTAATATCATCTTTCAAAATGGAATCAGGAGTCATAGGAAGCAAAGTAATATTTTTATCCTTATGAACAAGAGTATAGTGATTGTTTCTACCATGGTGTACAGAATTTTTATCAAATTGCCATGGTCTACCAAGTAATAAGGAACATGCTTGCATAGGTACCACATCACAATCAACATAATCAGCATATGTAGAGATACTAAAATGCACACGAACAGTACGTGTTACCTTAACCTTGCCGCTGTTGTTGAACCATTGGTTGTAGTAAGGATGTGGATGTGGTCTTGTGGTGAGAGAAAGCTTCTCCACCATCTCCATGCTAGCCAAGTTGTTGCAGCTCCCTCC
>NW_021285931.1:0-4862 GCF_002162155.2 Triticum dicoccoides
ATGAGCCAGACACTTTTCGATGGAACTTGCATCACAATGGCAAATTTTCGGTCAAATCCATGTATGATGCAATGGTTCATTGTGATGTTCCAGTAGATAACAGGAAATTGTGGAAGCTAAAAATTCCTCTAAGAGTGAAGATTTTCCTCTGGTTTCTAAACAAAGCAGTCATCCTAACTAGAGATAATCTGGCACCATGAAACTGGCATGGTTCGAAGACATGTGTCTTTTGCCAACATGACGAGTCTATCAAACACTTATTTTTTGAGTGCAAGCTCGCTCTGGCAGTTTGGGCCATGGTCCAAGTAGCTTCGAATTTATACCCACCACGTAGTCCAAGGAATATTTTTGGCAACTGGTTGCGGGGTATTGATAAAGAATTTTCTGCACATATTCTTGTGGGAGCGGTGGCCCTATGCTGGGCAATGTGGCTTACCAGGAATGATGTGGTTTTTAACAATAAATGTGTCTCATCTCCTATGCAGGTTATTCATGTTTGTACATGATGGCTCCATACTTGGTCTATCCTGCAGAAGCCGGAGGACAGGGACCTTTTTATGATGGCGTCTACACGGCTGGAGTGTACGTCGAGGGAGGTTTTCTATCCCCATGGATGGCGGTGTGATTTACTGATAGGATCTACCGCTCCTTAGGCTGGACAAGATTTATTGCTTGGCATTGTATCGAATTATTATTTTTAGGGTGCTCTGGACTTTTTGGCTGTGTGCATCTAGCTATGTAGAGGCCGGGCTTTCTTTCAATACGATTGTATCACCTCGATATATCTATTCAATGAAAAGTCCTTTATCGAAAGAAAAAAAGTCAGACTTAAATAAGTTTGACTTAGGACAAGGCTAGAACTTCAAGTAATTAGAAAGGGAGACAGTATGGGCTTCTGTCAAAAGAAAAAGTTTTTGCGACTTACAAAATTTGCACCATCTATGGTATATCACTGCACCACTAGCTATGCAACAACAATGTATGATGTACTGATGTATCACTACAATGATAACATGTGTGTACTATTTATATTGTCTATTTCCCTATTCTTATACTCATAACATTTTCTTAAATGAGGATAACCCCTGACCTCTGCATCATTAGGATGCACTAATAGCTCTATACCACTGCGATGTGATATGTACAACTCTCTCTCTCTCTCTCTCTCTCTCTCTCTCTAAGGTATCACGTCTTTACCGCTTCAAAATTTCCGCATAATATCCTTCCCCCAAATTTAGCTCCAATTCATAGTCATGCTTCAGTTTGATTGTATCTCATAACTCATGGATGGAAGCAAAACTATATTACAAATATTTTATGGACTTCAACACCAAATTCTGCTACTCTCTGCCGAGCACCATGATCAATTTACGATGAGAATGCTTAGAAGTTCCTCTGTGATGGCAAGCTCCCTCTGAATTGATGTATTTAATAACGTTACAGTTTTAGATGCATTTGTGCTAGTTATCTTATATTCCTCTTCGACACACTAAATTACAAATAAGCGTTGTTTCGTTTGCAGTAGTGGTATCTATTTGCTTTAAAACATCGATATCACAGGGGCAGCTCGAACGCAGAACACGGAAACATACACAGCAAACATGCGCGGATACCGATAGGGGAGCCAACGTTCCAACCCTGTGCACCAAATGTCGGTCCGGTTTTTTCCTATCTTCGAGGCACCCCAAATAACTATAGGTGTAACACAACTCATCCATAAATAGCATGGAAATATTCCAGTCGAACAATAGTTGAAATATAAATTACAATCAAAATATAAACACTAGTAGAAAAGGGGGCATCAGTCCCGGTTCGTAAGGGCCTTTAGTCCCGGTTTTTCAACCGGGACTAAAGGGTCGTGACTAATGCCTCCACCCTTTAGTCCCGGTTCTAACACGAACCGGAACAGATGGGCCTCCACATGGCCACTGCGAGCAGCCCAGGCAAGGGGGCCTTTGGTCCCGGTTGGTGACATGAACCGAGACCAAAAGGCTTCCACGTGTCAGCAGCTGAGGTTTTTCTTTTAAATTTTTTTTGTTGGTTTAGGGGTTTGGGGGGTTAATTTTAGGTTGTTATTAGGTAGCTAATAGAGAGAAGTGTCCACTCTTATACTGCTATGTTCATTTCACCCGCTGATATATAATAACTCATGCATACTCGTATCATACATCATCATATATAATAACAAGTTCTACTAATCATGCATCATCATACAACTTCTACTCGTTATTAATAACAAGTCATATGATCATCCTCCTCATAGTCATCGAACCCAACCCTACATAATTGTTCTTAGCACATGGTCATTAGTATCAGGTAGGACCTAAACACCCTTAAGGTAAAATATCATAAAACAATATAGAACCTGACTCTCCATTATGAAGAATGGAGATCATCTTGTCTCCAATTCTTGCGCTTCGCCTCCTTTTGCTTGCAAGAAGCTCCTTACGACTGTCCATACATTTGTTCCATTCTTTGATTGTCATGTCTCCACTTCTTTTAGAAATCCGGTATGGACAATTGAGATACGTAGGACAACCTCGTTGTATGTTCAAAACATCAAGGTGACCGTGCGTATACATCAGATAGGCACACAATCATTCGGGATTATCTGTTGAAAAACATAGTAATAACTTCGTAGTTAGAAATGATATACTAGTTTTAGAAGTATTTAAAAAAAGATGCAGGGATGTTGTAATAGTAAAAAATCTTATCAAGGTATCTCCATGGTAGTTACCGTAGTTCAACACGTGCACTAGTGGCACGTATTGACCATAATGTTGAGGAGTTCGATTGTAGACATTGTAATTCTCAAGATCAGTACAAAATGCGATCAAATGATTTTCTCCTTATAAGTTAATTCGGAGCCATCAGTGTAGTGGGTTTTGTCTACCATTTTCCGCACATTCTTTGAAGAATGAAAATAAGGTGTCAATGGAAACAAGTTGTCAACTATTTTGAAATAAACAATATAAATTACTTAATAACTATGTTAAGCTCACATTGGGGAAGAATTGGAGGTGTATCCACAAGGACCCAAATGCCCATATTGTCTTGTTGGATTGTAGGATCACCAAGATCCATGGTGACAAGCATACCCTTATCAAAACCATACATCTTACAAAGTGCTTCCCAATTTTTGAAACCAAAATGGGTTACACTCTCAGCATTGTACAACTTTACTTGAAAATCCACACCATGATGGGTCCTTAGGAGAATTTTTTTGGTTTCCATACTTTCATGGTCTTCAAAACGCATCCTCTCCAAGACATAGCGTCTTGCATAGCATGGGATAAGCTAGTCGAATTGGAAAAGATGAAAAATACACATTAAAATAGTTGAAGTCGTGCTTAATTACGAAAAAAAACTATTGTCGTCGTTGTGTACCGTATGAACATCGAAGGTCTCCTCGAGCTTAATGCTGAAGCACCAATCTTCGTCCAGCTCAATGAACCTGTCACACATACCTCAGTCGTCGTGGCACCAGTCGCACTCCCCCGGGCGGTTTTCGTCGTCCGAGTACGACATTTCCGGCCTAAGTTCATAATTCAAATATTAAATATATGTACTAAAAAACCTAAATTAAATCATTATTATTAATCACGGGTTGACTATCGGTGATGGTACGTAGCTTCTCCTTTCATTCCCAAGTGCATTATTACAACAAATTGTCTAGCACACGGGAATGAAGGAGAAGCTACCCCCACGACGGCGTGGATGATGGAGGGGGCTCCTAGATTTCTGCATAGAGTACTCTTCAATTTTAGCATTCAAAGTAGGAATACTTTTCCAATATGAGCATTCCATAAGCAAAACCAAATCGTAAAATAAAGTAGTATTCAAATTAGCATGCATTCAATTATAACCGAAAGTACATCATCTCTTGTGTCCGTACATCATCGAATACTCCTCGAATACTATCATACATATAGCATCGCTAATTAAAATACAGCTAGAACCATAGCGCCCGACGGGTATCGTCGCGGGCGGTGGACACCTAAAGATAAGGAACGATCACAGGATCATAGCTCCAGTGAGATCCCTGAAGAACCTGCCAGGTATTGTCGAACCTTTCCTCCAACGCAACCATGTAGCGATGGGCGTGCTCGTCCTCCTCGCTGACACGGTGACGTACCACCTCCGCCGTGTCCGGAAGCCTCGGCACCGTCACTGGCCCACGCGACCGCCACCAAACAAGGATCGGGTCAACAACGGGCTGCCTCCTCACCAACCTACGTCCCCCATAAGGTATCCACCACACCGAGTCGACGACAACGAGGATGCGGGATAGGCATCGTCGACGTCGATGCGGGAACTACTTCTATATATAGTTAAATAAAGTAGTTTTATTAATTAAATCAACTAGTTCAACTACTAAGCACTTACTATAAATTGACAAAAAAAATACTATGAACAAAAAAATCATTAAAATTCTATGAACAAAATTAGAACAGAAAAAAATCATAAAAATTCTATGAAAAGAAAAAAATCATAAAAAATCTAACACAATATGAACAAATTAATTAGACAATATGAAAAAAATCTATGAACTACACATCTAATAAAAAAATCAATGAACTACAAAAAATCGTTAGAATTCTATGAACAAAATTAGAACAGAAAAAAATCATAAAAATTCTATGAACAGAAAAAAATCATAAAAATTTGACCTCTAAATTACTTACACAATATGAAAAAAATTGACATCTAAATTACAACAGAACCAAATCATAAAAATTTGACATCTAAATTACAACATAAAAAATCATAAAAAATCTAACACAATATGAACAAATTAATTACACAATATGAAAAAAAATCTAATAGAAAAATCTATGAACTACACGTCTAACAAAAAATCA
>NW_021285932.1:0-2710 GCF_002162155.2 Triticum dicoccoides
GAGAGCTCGGCGGGGCATGGGCGCACGCGGCGCGGGGCATCACCAGCAGGCACACCGGCGCTAGAGGCCATGGCCGGGGCTCGCGCGACCCACTTCGAGGAACGGCGACGGTTGCGTGCTAGCTAGCAGGCAAGTCACGCCCGCGAACTTGCTAGCTCGCTAGCTAGCCAGCCCGCCCGTGAACTTGCTAGCTAGCTAGCCAGCCAGCCCGCGCTGGGTAGTTTGGCCATGCGGCCGCGACGGGACGAGCGCGGGCGCGGCGACCGGCGGCGGGTGCTGGCTGGCGTGGTTGCAGCCACGCGGACGCAACGGCAGGGCCGGAGCAGGGCGCGGACAGGCGGCCCCGGCGAGCGAGCGCGAGCGGCCATGCCAGGCGCGGCGCGGCGACGAGATGCAAGGTGAAGTCGGATGCAGCGGATGTTTTGGGTCGTTCCCCGCGCTGGGCGCTACAAACCCAAGCCGGACATGCGTGTCCGTTTTGACCCCATTGCCACCTCAAACGGACGAAATCTGGACAAAGCGGACGCCTGTTTGGGGTCGTACGGTGAAGTTTGGCCTTACACCGTGAATATACGCTGGACAGGCTTAATTAATGCCACGTTACTGGTGTAGAAGGGAGTAGATGGCTCGATCAAGAGGGGAGGAGGCCGGACAGGCCAGCCATCCGACAAAGATCCGTATGAGTTTTGTGCGTGTCCCCAAGCTAAAACTAGCCGTCTACACACATAGACATAGGCCGGTCTCGACCCGCTCCATCACGCTACAGCAGCGTACATGCATGCAGGCTCCGTGGCAAGCGCCACTGTAGCACGACATCTTTTTCTGAGAGCATGGTTAATAGTATAGCCAGCTGCTGGCTATAAGCCAGTGCCATGTCATCTATAACCCATCTTATAACCAACATGTATAATAATAGATCAAAAGAGTGTACTACTTTTTTATTATGTGGCCCACCTTTCATTCTCACAAAGTGCCTAGGAGGACGTGCTAGAGCTGGCTCTTCACGAAGAGCCCGCTTACCTTTTCTCTCCTCTTCTCTTTCCTCCAACTAAGCAAAAATATACTAGTTTATTCCATATAGCCTGCTGACTCATCTCTATTATACTTGCTCTAATGCATCGTATGGGCGGTGGGCCACGGATGTAGCTAATGGATCTCGGGTCCCATTGCACCCGAATTAAATATAATAATTTAAAAGAGTTCAATTTTTCAAAACTTTTTGTACAAATATGACTTAGGGCAGTACTGATGTGAAAAGTTTCACAAAGGAATGATTTTTGTGGTATTCTAGACCAAAAGTAAACAAAATTGATACGGGGTGAAAGTTACTATTGACATGGACTTGCAATTTTTTTCCGAGAATAACACGAGAGTTATTCCTCCATGAAACTTTTCACCGAGTATTACGTTCAGAATTTTTTGACTCAATTTTCATTTTTTTTAAATGCTTTTCTAATTCAGGTGCATTGGCCCCCATGTTCCAAATATCCCCGTCCTAAAGGGTCTTACAAAAAGGACCCTTGTGTACAAGCTTAGCATTTGCATGTTCTTCTAAAAAAAATCAAGTCGAAATGGTTTTCAATACCAACCTTACCTTGCGAACCAACATGTGGTTAGGAGAACAATGCTATCCCCCACCAGGGTTCAAGTACCGGTGCTTGTATTTTTTTGAATTTATTTCAGAATTTCTAGCGATGCGCATTCAGTGGGATGAGATGTTCCCGTCAACTACGAGATGCCTGTGATGACTTCATCAATCTTTAGATGATATGTCAGCTCTTTCTATCGGAGGTGCTCATAGGGTAGTGTGTGTTCATAGGGATGAGTGTATTCACGTATATATGAGCGATGCATGTGCATTATATTCTAAAAAAATAGCAACCTTACCTTCGAATTGCTATTGGTATGGACGTATGGTTGCTACTGGAAACCTTACCTTAAAATCCATATGTGCACGACCTCGGGAAAAAAAGAAGAAGAAATCCGTATGTGCACCGGAGCGTTTTGGACAGTATCGCCCCCACTACCGCTGGCACGAAGTAGAAGTGTCACAGACAAGCCCTCCTCGGTGTCCGGTTTTGGCCACACGCCGATCGAAAGAGACGTCTCGATCCATCGGCCGGGTACGTTTACGGAGTACGTACTCTTTTTTTTGAGGGTCTACGGAGTACGTACTTAAAAAACATATGGGGTGGGATTTGTCGCCACACCACTACACTCGTACTACGTAGAAACAAACACCGTCAATGTCATGTACTACATACGCATGGACTGAGCCACAGATAATATGTACCATGTACGTCCACTCCAAATACGAGCTAGGGTGGCTGGGTGGGTGAGCAGCATCAAGAGTTTGGCCGTTTTGCGCAGTGGGATGCGCAGACACGGTGGCCGTGCGTGCATGCGTCCATGCATGCGCAGCTCCGGGCTGGCGCGCATGTGTGCGCTCCTTGTTTTCGGGGCGAAAGGAGCTGTTCATCTCATCACGCGCGTGTATCGATGTCTGTCTCTGTGTGTGTATTCGCGTTGTCGTTGTGCATGCGGCGTGCAGAGGGAGGAGCGGACATGGATCCGTGGATCGGAAGGATCCAGCTCATGCACCGCCGGTGCGTAGCGTACAGCGATCGCTGGCGGGACGACCGATGGATGGATCGTCCCGTCGTTCCGGAGCCTTCTCTAACGCCAACCTCACCGCGTGACCCCAAACGGA
>NW_021285933.1:0-1472 GCF_002162155.2 Triticum dicoccoides
AGTTTCAACATTTTCAGAAGTCATTTTGTAGTGATTTTCAATTTCACGGTCATTTAGCTCTCTAAACAATTAGGTAAATGACTGAAAAACAACAAATGATGTCAGAACATGGTGGCAATTGATGACGTCGCTTTGAATGCTGCATACTGAACACAAAAGAAGTCCGGAGTTCAAATAAGTTCAAAAAACATTGAAGTGCCCGTGTAACAGATGAGTTCTCGTCCGAAACCCTGATACTCCGAAAGAGTTTGTCCAGTTTGTACATGAAGTGCGTCCAAACTAGAAGTGACCCTCTCTACTCTTTCGCACATGCTATGCGGGTGAAATGATGATACCATGCCAAGTTTCAACATTTTCAGAAGTCATTTTGTAGTGATTTTCAATTTCACAGTCATTTAGCTCTCTAAACAATTAGGTAAATGACCGAAAAACAACAAATGATGTCAGAACATGTTGGAAATTGATGACGTTGCTTTGAATGCTGCATACTGAACAGAAAAGAAGTCCGGAGTTCAAATAAGTTTAAAAAACATTGAAGTGCCCGTGTAACAGATGAGTTCTCGTCCGAAACCCTGATACTCCGAAAGAGTTTGTCCAGTTTGTACACGAACTGCGTCCAAACTAGAAGTGACCCTCTCTACTCTTTTGCACATGCTATGCGGGGGAAATGATGATACCATGCCAAGTTTCAACATTTTCAGAAGTCATTTTGTAGTGATTTTCAATTTCACGGTCATTTAGCTCTCTAAACAATTAGGTAAATGACCGAAAAACAACAAATGATGTCAGAACATGTTGGAAATTGATGACGTTTCTTTGAATGCTGCATACTGAACACAAAAGAAGTCCGGAGTTCAAATAAGTTTAAAAAACATTAAAGTGCCCGTGTAACAGATGAGTTCTCGTCCGAAACACTCATACTTCGAAAGAGTTTGTCCAGTTTGTACACGAAGTGCATCCAGTTTTTGCCGTGACCCTCTATACTCTTTCGCACATGCTATGCGGGTGAAATGATGATACCATGCCAAGTTTCAACATTTTCAAAAGTCATTTTGTAGTGATTTTCAATTTCACGGTCATTTAGCTCTCTAAACAATTAGGTAAATGATCGAAAAACGACAAATGATGTCAGAACATGTTGGAAATTGATGACGTCTCTTTGAATGCTGCATACTGAACACAAAAGAAGTCCGGAGTTCAAATAAGTTTAAAAAACATTGAAGTGCCCGTGTAACAGATGAGTTCTCGTCCGAAACCCTGATACTCCGAAAGAGTTTGTCCAGTTTGTACACTAAGTATTTCCAAACTAGAAATGACCCTCTCTACTCTTTCGCACATGCTATGAGGGTGAAATGATGATACCATGCCCAGTTTCAACATTTTCAGAAGTCATTTTGTAGTGATTTTCAATTTCACGGTCATTTAGCTCTCTAAACAATTAGGTAAATGACTGAAAAACAACAAATGATGTC
>NW_021285933.1:1482-2398 GCF_002162155.2 Triticum dicoccoides
GCTCTCTAAACAATTAGGTAAATGACCGAAAAACAACAAATGATGTCAGAACATATTGGAAATTGATGACGTCTCTTTGAATGCTGCATACTGAACACAAAAGAAGTCCGGAGTTCAAATAAGTTTAAAAAACAATGAAGTGCCCGTGTAACAGATGAGTTCTCGTCCGAAACCCCGATACTCCGAAAGAGTTTCTCCAGTTTGTACACGAAGTGCGTCCAAACTAGAAGTGACCCTCTCTACTCTTTCGCACATGCTATGCAGGTGAAATGATGACACCATGCCAAGTTTCAACATTTTCAGAAGTCATTTTGTAGTGATTTTCAATTTCACGGTCATTTAGCTCTCTAAACAATTAGGTAAATGACCGAAAAACAACAAATGATGTCAGAACATGTTGGAAATTGATGACATCGCTTTGAATGCTGCATACTGAACACAAAAGAAGGCTGGAGTTCAAATAAGTTCAAAAAACATTGAAGTGCCCGTGTAACAGATGAGTTCTCGTCCGAAACCCTGATACTCCGAAAGAGTTTGTCCAGTTTGTACTTGAAGTGCGTCCAAACTAGAAGTGAACCTCTCTACTCTTTCGCACATGCTATGTGAGTGAAATGATGATACCATGCCAAGTTTCAACATTTTCAGAAGTCATTTTGTAGTGATTTTCAATATCACCGTCATTTAGCTCTCTAAACAATTAGGTAAATGACCGAAAACAACAAATGATGTTAGAACATGTTGGAAATTGATGACGTCGCTTTGAATGCTGCATACTGAACACAAAAGAAGTCCGGAATTCAAATAAGTTTAAAAAACATTGAAGTGCCCGTGTAACAGATGAGTTCTCGTCCGAAACCCTGATACTCCGAAAGAGTTTGTTTGGTTTGTACACGAAGTGCATCCAAACTAGAAGTGA
>NW_021285933.1:2408-3105 GCF_002162155.2 Triticum dicoccoides
ACATGCTATGCGGGTGAAATGATGATACCATGCCAAGTTTCAACATTTTCAGAAGTCATTTTGTAGTGATTTTCAATTTCACGGTCATTTAGCTCTCTAAACAATTAGGTAAATGACCGAAAAACAACAAATGATGTCAGAACATGTTGGAAATTGATGACGTCGCTTTGAATGTTGCATACTGAACACAAAAGAAGTCCGGAGTTCAACTAAGTTTAAAAAACATTGAAGTGCCCGTGTAACAGATGAGTTCTCGTCCGAAACCCTGATACTCCGAAAGTGTTTGTCCAGTTTGTACACGAAGTGCGTCCAAACTAGAAGTGACCCTCTCTACTCTTTCGCGCATTCTATGCGGGTGAAATGATGATACCATGCCAAGTTTCAACATTTTCAGAAGTCATTTTGTAGTGATTTTCAATTTCACGGTCATTTAGCTCTCTAAACAATTAGGTAATTGACCAAAAAACAACAAATGATGTCAGAACATGTTGGAAATTGATGACGTCGCTTTGAATGTTGCATACTGAACACAAAAGAAGTCCAGAGTTCAAATAAGTTTAAAAAACATTGAAGTGCCCGTGTAACAGATGAGTTCTGGTCCGAAACCCTGATACTCCGAAAGTGTTTGTCCAGTTTGTACACGAAGTGCGTCCAAACTAGAAGTGACCCTCTCTACTCTTTCGCACATGCTATGCGG
>NW_021285933.1:3115-3928 GCF_002162155.2 Triticum dicoccoides
GTCATTTAGCTCTCTAAACAATTAGGTAAATGACCGAAAACAACAAATGATGTTAGAACATGTTGGAAATTGATGACGTCGCTTTGAATGCTGCATACTGAACACAAAAGAAGTCCGGAATTCAAATAAGTTTAAAAAACATTGAAGTGCCCGTGTAACAGATGAGTTCTCGTCCGAAACCCTGATACTCCGAAAGAGTTTGTTTGGTTTGTACACGAAGTGCATCCAAACTAGAAGTGACCCTCTCTACTCTTTCGTACATGCTATGCGGGTGAAATGATGATACCATGCCAAGTTTCAACATTTTCAGAAGTCATTTTGTAGTGATTTTCAATTTCACGGTCATTTAGCTCTCTAAACAATTAGGTAAATGACCGAAAAACAACAAATGATGTCAGAACATGTTGGAAATTGATGATGTCACTTTGAATGTTGCATACTGAACACAAAAGAAGTCCGGAGTTCAACTAAGTTTAAAAAACATTGAAGTGCCCGTGTAACAGATGAGTTCTCGTCCGAAACCCTGATACTCCGAAAGTGTTTGTCCAGTTTGTACACGAAGTGCGTCCAAACTAGAAGTGACCCTCTCTACTCTTTCGCACATTCTATGCGGGTGAAATGATGATACCATGCCAAGTTTCAACATTTTCAGAAGTCATTTTGTAGTGATTTTCAATTTCACGGTCATTTAGCTCTCTAAACAATTAGGTAATTGACCAAAAAACAACAAATGATGTCAGAACATGTTGGAAATTGATGACGTTGCTTTGAATGTTGCATACTGAACACAAAAGAAGTCCAGAGTTCAAATAA
>NW_021285933.1:3938-7347 GCF_002162155.2 Triticum dicoccoides
ACATGCTATGCGGGTGAAATGATGATACCATGCCAAGTTTCAACATTTTCAGAAGTCATTTTGTAGTGATTTTCAATTTCACGGTCATTTAGCTCTCTAAACAATTAGGTAAATGACCGAAAAACAACAAATGATGTCAGAACATGTTGGAAATTGATGACGTCGCTTTGAATGTTGCATACTGAACACAAAAGAAGTCCGGAGTTCAACTAAGTTTAAAAAACATTGAAGTGCCCGTGTAACAGATGAGTTCTCGTCCGAAACCCTGATACTCCGAAAGTGTTTGTCCAGTTTGTACACGAAGTGCGTCCAAACTAGAAGTGACCCTCTCTACTCTTTCGCGCATTCTATGCGGGTGAAATGATGATACCATGCCAAGTTTCAACATTTTCAGAAGTCATTTTGTAGTGATTTTCAATTTCACGGTCATTTAGCTCTCTAAACAATTAGGTAATTGACCAAAAAACAACAAATGATGTCAGAACATGTTGGAAATTGATGACGTCGCTTTGAATGTTGCATACTGAACACAAAAGAAGTCCAGAGTTCAAATAAGTTTAAAAAACATTGAAGTGCCCGTGTAACAGATGAGTTCTGGTCCGAAACCCTGATACTCCGAAAGTGTTTGTCCAGTTTGTACACGAAGTGCGTCCAAACTAGAAGTGACCCTCTCTACTCTTTCGCACATGCTATGCGGGTGAAATGATGATACCATGCCAAGTTTCAGCATTTTCAGAAGTCATTTTGTAGTGATTTTCAATTTCACGGTCATTTAGCTCTCTAAACAATTAGGTAATTTACCAAAAAACAACAAATGATGTCAGAACATGTTGGACATTGATGACGTCGCTTTGAATGTTGCATACTAAACACAAAAGAAGTCCGGAGTTCAACTAAGTTTAAAAAACATTGAAGTGCCCGTGTAACAGATGAGTTCTCGTCCGAAACCCTGATACTCCGAAAGTGTTTGTCCAGTTTGTACACGAAGTGCGTCCAAACTAGAAGTGACCCTCTCTACTCTTTCGCACATGCTATGCGGGTGAAATGATGATACCATGCCAAGTTTCAACATTTTTAGAAGTCATTTTGTAGTGATTTCAATTTCACGGTCATTTAGCTCTCTAAACAATTAGGTAAATGACCGAAAAACAACAAATGATGTCAGAACATGTTGGAAATTGATGACTTCGCTTTGAATTCTGCATACTAAACACAAAAGAAGTCCGGAGTTCAAATAAGTTTAAAAAACATTGAAGTGCCCGTGTAATAGATGAGTTCTCGTCAGAAACCCTGATACTCCGAAAGAGTTTGTCCAGTTTGTACACGAAGTGCATCCAAACTAGAAGTGACCATCTCTACTCTTTTGCACATGCTATGCGGGTGAAATGATGATACCATGCCAAGTTTCAACATTTTCAGAAGTCATTTTGTAGTGATTTTCAATTTCACGGTCATTTAGCTCTCTAAACAATTAGGTAAATGACCGAAAAACAACAAATGATGTCAGAACATATTGGAAATTGATGACGTCTCTTTGAATGCTGCATACTGAACACAAAAGAAGTCCGGAGTTCAAATAAGTTTAAAAAACAATGAAGTGCCCGTGTAACAGATGAGTTCTCGTCCGAAACCTCGATACTCCGAAAGAGTTTCTCCAGTTTGTACATGAAGTGCGTCCAAACTAGAAGTGACCCTCTCTACTCTTTCGCACATGCTATGCGGGTGAAATGATGATACCATGCCAAGTTTCAACATTTTCAGAAGTCATTTTGTATTTATTTTCAATATCACGGTCATTTAGCTCTCTAAACAATTAGGTAAATGACCGAGAACAACAAATGATGTTAGAACATGTTGGTAATTGATGACGTCGCTTTGAATGCTGCATACTGAACACAAAAGAAGTCCGGAGTTCAAATAAGTTTAAAAAACATTGAAGTGCCCGTGTAACAGATGAGTTCTCGTCCGAAACCCTGATACTCCGAAAGAGTTTGTTCGGTTTGTACACGAAGTGCATCCAAACTAGAAGTGACCCTCTCTACTCTTTCGTACATGCTATGCGGGTGAAATGATGATACCATTGCAAGTTTCAACATTTTCAGAAGTCATATTGTAGTGATTTTCAATTTCATGGTCATTTAGCTCTCTAAACAATTAGGTAAATGACCGAAAAACAACAAACGATGTCAGAACATGTTGGAAATTGATGACGTCGCTTTGAATGTTGCATACTGAACACAAAAGAAGTCCTGAGTTCAACTAAGTTTAAAAAACATTGAAGTGCCCGTGTAACAGATGAGTTATCGTTCGAAACCCTGATACTCCGAAAGTGTTTGTCCAGTTTGTACACGAAGTGCGTCCAAACTAGAAGTGACCCTGTCTACTTTTTCGCACATGCTATGCGGGTGAAATGATGATACCATGCCAAGTTTCAACATTTTCAGAAGTCATTTTGTAGTGATTTTCAATTTCACGGTCATTTAGCTCTCTAAACAATTAGGTAATTGATCAAAAAACAACAAATGATGTCAGGACATGTTGGAAATTGATGACGTCGCTTTCAATGTTGCATACTGAACACAAAAGAAGTCCGGAGTTCAACTAAGTTTAAAAAACATTGAAGTGCCCGTGTAACAGATGAGTTCTCGTCCGAAACCCTGATACTCCGAAAGTGTTTGTCCAGTTTGTACACGAACTGCGTCCAAACTAGAAGTGACCCTCTCTACTCTTTCTCACATGCTATGCGGGTGAAATTATGATACCATGCCAAGTTTCAACATTTTCAGAAGTCATTTTGTAGTGATTTTCAATTTCACGGTCATTTAGCTCTCTAAACAATTAGGTAAATGACCAAAAAACAACAAATGATGTCAGAACATGTTGGAAATTGATGACGTTGCTTTGAATGCTGCATACTGAACACAAAAGAAGTCCGGAGTTCAAATAAGTTTAAAAAACATTGAAGTGCCCGTGTAAAGATGAGTTCTCGTCCGAAACCCTGATGCTCCAAAAGAGTTTGTCCAGTTTCTACACGAAGTGCGTCCAAACTAGAAGTGACCCTCTCTACTCTTTCGCACATGCTATGTGGGTGAAATGATGATACCATGCCAAGTTTCAACATTTTCAGAAGTCATTTTGTAGTGATTTTCAAGTTCACGGTCATTTAGCTCTCTAAACAATTAGGTAAATGACCGAAAAACAACAAATGATGTCAGAACATGTTGGAAATTGATGACGTCGCTTTGAATGCTGCATACTGAACACAAAAGAAGTCCGGAGTTCAAATAAGTTTAAAAAACATTGAAGTGCCTGTGTAAAGATGAGTTCTCGTCCGAAACCCTGATACTGCGAAAGAGTTTGTCTAGTTTGTACACGAAGTGCATCCAAAATAGAAGTGACCCTCTCTACT
>NW_021285933.1:7357-8160 GCF_002162155.2 Triticum dicoccoides
CAGAAAGAGTTTGTCCAGTTTGTACACGAAGTGCGTCCAGTTTTTGCCGTGACCCTCTCTACTCTTTCGCACATGCTATGCGGGTGAAATGATGATACCATGCCAAGTTTCAACATTTTCAGAAGTCATTTTGTAGTGATTTTCAATTTCACGGTCGTTTAGCTCTCTAAACAATTAGGTAAATGACCGAAAAACAACAAATGATGTCAGAACATGTTGGAAATTGATGACGTCGCTTTGAATGCTACATATTGAACACAAAAGAAGTCCGGAGATCAAATAAGTTTAAAAAACATTGAAGTGCCCGTGTAACAGATGAGTTCTCGTCCGAAACCCTGATACTCCGAAAGAGTTTCTCCAGTTTGTACACAAAGGGGGTCCAGTTTTTTCCGTGACCCTCTCTACTCTTTCACACATGCTATGCGGGTGAAATGATGATACCATGCCAAGTTTCAACATTTTCAGAAGTCATTTCGTAGTGATTTTCAATTTCACGGTCATTTAGCTCTCTAAACAATTAGGTAAATGACCGAAAAACAACAAATGATGTCAGAACATGTTGGAAATTGATGACGTCGCTTTGAATGCTACATACTGAACACAAAAGAAGTACGGAGTTCAAATAAGTTTAAAAAACATTGAAGTGCCCGTGTAACAGATGAGTTCTCGTCCGAAATCCTGATACTCCGAAAGAGTTTGTCCAGTTTGTACATGAAGTGCGTCCAGTTTTTGCCGTGACCCTCTCTACTCTTTCGCACATGCTATGCGGGTGAAAGGATGATGCCATGCCAAGTTTCAACATT
>NW_021285933.1:9072-10702 GCF_002162155.2 Triticum dicoccoides
GAGTTTCTCCAGTTTGTACACGAAGTGGGTCCAGTTTTTGCCGTGACCCTCTCTACTCTTTCGCACATGCTATGCGGGTGAAATGATGATACCATGCCAAGTTTCAACATTTTCAGAAGTCATTTTGTAGTGATTTTCAATTTCACGGTCATTTAGCTCTCTAAACAATTAGGTAAATGACCGAAAAACAACAAATGATGTCAGAACATGTTGGAAATTGATGAGGTCGCTTTGAATGCTACATATTGAACACAAAAGAAGTCCGGAGATCAAATAAGTTTAAAAACATTGAAGTGCCCGTGTAACAGATGAGTTCTCGTCCGAAACCCTGATACTCCGAAGGAGTTTCTCCAGTTTGTACACGAAGTGGGTCCAGTTTTTGCCGTGACCCTCTCTACTCTTTCGCACATGCTATGCGGGTGAAATGATGATACCATGCCAAGTTTCAACATTTTTATAAGTCCTTTTGTACTGATTTTCAATTTCACGGTCATTTAGCTTTCTAAACAATTAGGTAAATGACCGAAAAACAACAAATGATGTCAGAACATTTTGGAAATTGATGACGTCGCTTTGAATGCTGCATACTGAACACAAAAGAAGTCCGGAGTTCAAATAAGTTTAAAAAACATTGAAGTGCCCGTGTAACAGATGAGTTCTCGTCCGAAATCCCGATACTCCGAAAGAGTTTGTCCAGTTTGTACATGAAGTGCGTCCAGTTTTTGCCGTGACCCTCTCTACTCTTCCGCACATGCTATGCGGATGAAATGATGATACCATGCCAAGTTTCAACATTTTCAGAATTCATTTTGTAGTGATTTTCAATTTCACGGTCATTTAGCTCTCTAAACAATTAGGTAAATGACCGAAAAACAACAAATGATGTCAGAACATGTTGGAAATTGATGACGTCGCTTTGAATGCTACATATTGAACACAAAAGAAGTCCGGAGATCAAATAAGTTTAAAAAACATTGAAGTGCCCGTGTAACAGATGAGTTCTCGTCCGAAACCCAGATACTCCGAAAGAGTTTCTCCAGTTTGTACACGAAGTGGGTCCAGTTTTTGCCGTGACCCTCTCTACTCTTTTGCACATGCTATGCGGGTGAAATGATGATACCATGCCAAGTTTCAACATTTTCAGAAGTCATTTTGCAGTGATTTTCAATTTCACGGTCATTTAGCTCTCTAAACAATTAGGTAAATGACCGAAAAACAACAAATGATTCAGAACATGTTGGAAATTGATGACGTCGCTTTGAATGCTACATATTGAACACAAAAGAAGTCCGGAGATCAAATAAGTTTAAAAAACATTGAAGTGCCCGTGTAACAGATGAGTTCTCGTCCCAAACCCTGATACTCTGAAAGAGTTTCTCCAGTTTGTACACGAAGTGGGTCCAGTTTTTGCCGTGACCCTCTCTACTCTTTTGCACATGCTATGCGGGTGAAATGATGATACCATGCCAAGTTTCAACATTTTCAGAAGTCATTTTGTAGTGATTTTCAATTTCACGGTCATTTAGCTCTCTAAACAATTAGGTAAATGACCGAAAAACAACAAATGATGTCAGAACATGTTGGAAATTGATGACGTCGCTTTGAATGCTGCATACTGAACACAAAAGAA
>NW_021285933.1:10712-11717 GCF_002162155.2 Triticum dicoccoides
TGATGTCAGAACATGTTGGAAATTGATGACGTCGCTTTGAATGATGCATACTGAGCACAAAAGAAGTCCGGAGTTCAAATAAGTTTAAAAAACATTGAAGTGCCCGTGTAACAGATGAGTTCTCGTCCGAAATCCTGATACTCCGAAAGAGTTTGTCCAGTTTGTACACGAAGTGCGTCCAGTTTTTGCCGTGACCCTCTCTACTCTTTCGCACATGCTATGCAGGTGAAATGATGATACCATGCCAAGTTTCAACATTTTCAGAAGTCATTTTGTAGTGATTTTCAATTTCACGGTCATTTAGCTCTCTAAACAATTAGGTAAATGACCGAAAAACAACAAATGATGTCAGAACATGTTGGAAATTGATGACGTCGCTTTGAATGCTACATATTGAACACAAAAGAAGTCCGGAGATCAAATAAGTTTAAAAACATTGAAGTGCCCGTGTAACAGATGAGTTCTCGTCCGAAACCCTGATACTCCGAAGGCGTTTCTCCAGTTTGTACACGAAGTGGGTCCAGTTTTTGCCGTGACCCTCTCTACTCTTTCGCAAATGCTATGCGGGTGAAATAATGATACCATTCCAAGTTTCAACATTTTCATAAGTCCTTTTGTACTGATTTTCAATTTCACGGTCATTTAGCTCTCTAAACAATTAGGTAAATGACCGAAAAACAACAAATGATGTCAGAACATGTTGGAAATTGATGACGTCGCTTTGAATGCTGCATACTGAACACAAAAGAAGTCCGGAGTTCAAATAAGTTTAAACAACATTGAAGTGCCCGTGTAACAGATGAGTTCTCGTCCGAAATCCTGATACTCCGAAAGAGTTTGTCCAGTTTGTACACGAAGAGCGTCCAGTTTTTGCCGTGACCCTCTCTACTCTTTCGCACATGCTATGCGGGTGAAATGATGATACCATGCCAAGTTTCAACATTTTCAGAAGTCATTTTGTAGTGATTTTCAATGTCACGGTCATTTAGCTCTCTAAACAATTAG
>NW_021285933.1:11727-12957 GCF_002162155.2 Triticum dicoccoides
AGTTTGTACACGAAGTGCGTCCAGTTTTTGCCGTGACCCTCTCTACTCTTTCGCACATGCTATGCGGGTGAAATGATGATACCATGCCAAGTTTCAACATTTTCAGAAGTCATTTTGTAGTGATTTTCAATTTCACGGTCATTTAGCTCTCTAAACAATTAGGTAAATGACCGAAAAACAACAAATGATGTCAGAACATGTTGGAAATTGATGATGTCGCTTTGAATGCTACATATTGAACACAAAAGAAGTCTGTAGATCAAATAAGTTTAAAAAACATTGAAGTGCCCGTGTAACAGATGAGTTCTCGTCCCAAACCCTGATACTCCGAAAGAGTTTCTCCAGTTTGTACACAAAGTGGGTCTTGTTTTTGCCGTGACCCTCTCTACTCTTTCGCACATGCCATGCGGGTGAAATGATGATACCATGCCAAGTTTCAACATTTTCAGAAGTCATTTTGTAGTGATTTTCAATTTCACGGTCATTTAGCTCTCTAAACAATTAGGTAAATGACCGAAAAACAAGAAATGATGTCAGAACATGTTGGAAATTGATGATGTCGCTTTGAATGCTGCATACTGAACACAAAAGAAGTCCGGAGTTCAAATAAGTTTAAAAAACATTGAAGTGCCCGTGTAACAGATGAGTTCTCGTCCGAAATCCTGATACTCCGAAAGAGTTTGTCCAGTTTGTACACGAAGTGCGTCCAGTGTTTGCCGTGACCCTCTCTACTCTTTCGCACATGCTATGCGGGTGAAATGATGATACCATGCCAAGTTTCAACATTTTCAGAAGTCATTTTGTAGTGATTTTAAATTTCACGGTCATTTAGCTCTCTAAACAAATAGGTAAATGACCGAAAAACAACAAATGATGTCAGAACATGTTGGAAATTGATGACGTCGCTTTGAATGCTACATATTGAACACAAAAGAAGTCTGGAGATCAAATAAGTTTAAAAAACATTGAAGTGCCCGTGTAACAGATGAGTTCTCGTCCGAAACCCTGATACTCCGAAAGAGTTTCTCCAGTTTGTACACAAAGGGGGTCCAGTTTTTTCCGTGACCCTCTCTACTCTTTCGCACATGCTATGCGGGTGAAATGATGATACCATGCCAAGTTTCAACATTTTCAGAAGTCATTTCGTAGTGATTTTCAATTTCACGGTCATTTAGCTCTCTAAACAATTAGGTAAATGACCGAAAAACAACAAATGATGTCAGAACATGT
>NW_021285933.1:13561-14071 GCF_002162155.2 Triticum dicoccoides
CACAAAAGAAGTCCGGAGTTCAAATAAGTTTAAAAAACATTGAAGTGCCCGTGTAACAGATGAGTTCTCGTCCGAAACCCTGATACTCCGAAAGAGTTTGTCCAGTTTGTACAAGAAGTGCGTCCAAACAGGAACTGACCCTCTCTACTCTTTCGCACATGCTATGCGGGTGAAATGATGATACCATGCCAAGTTTCAACATTTTCAGAAGTCATTTTGTAGTGATTTTCAATTTCACGGTCATTTAGCTCTCTAAACAATTAGGTAAATTACCGAAAAACAACAAATGATGTCAGAACATGTTGGAAATTGATGAAGTCGCTTTGAATGCTGCATACTGAACACAAAAGAAGTCCGAAGTTCAAATAAGTTTAAAAAACATTGAAGTGCCCGTGTAACAGATGAGTTCTCGTCCGAAACCCTGATACTCCGAAAGAGTTTGTCCAGTTTGTACACGAAGTGCGTCCAAACTAGAAGTGACCCTCTCTACTCTTTCGCACATGCTATGCG